>NW_013667339.1:219914-223168 GCF_000517525.1 Limulus polyphemus | reverse complement strand
TATAAACATTCAAGCTAATAATTTATCGATACGCAAACATGTTAAAGTTACCAGGGTCACCAAACAACAGTACAACGCATCTCGATTGATTTTTTTTTAAATCTGTGCAAACGATTTGTTTGTTTGTTTTTTGAATTTCGCGCAAAGCTACACAAGGTCTATCTGCGCTAGCCGTCCCAATTTACAGTGAAAGACTAAAGGGAACGCAGCTAGTCATCACCACCCACCGCCAACTTTTGAGCTACTCTTTTATCAACGACCGTCACCGTATAACGCCCTCATGACTGAAAGGGCCAGCATATTTGGCGGGATGGGGATTCGAACTCTTATATTGCAACTCGAACGCCCCAACCACCTGGCCGTGCCAGGCCCCTCATAGATATGAATACAATATTTAAATATATAATTATTTGTTTATACATTACCAGCTGGAGTACCCGTGCGTTGGACGGGTGAAATAAAAAACTCATTTATAACAAAAGATAGGAAATTGTGCTTATATTTTTTTCTTAATATAAGAAACACTAAAAGTGCAATATAAATACACAGGGGTAACAATACTGAAAAGAAAGACATGATGCTTCAAAAAATTTAGTAATATGAAATCGGATGGGGTCTAACCCCCCCCATGACCTTCCTCATGTCACCCCATATCACTGTGTCAAGTTTGGTGCTGATTGATCAAGAAATGCGGAAACGTATAAATAACTAAAATGAAATGATAGATGACCGTGTATTATTTTTCCAGGACACACACTTCATATAGTAGATAATTAAATCATTGAATAATAACCTTCTGATCACACGAGTGAATTTAAAACGCCCCCTACATTCAATGCTAAAATCCAAGATGGGATTTCCGCGAAAGACACAGCTCAGATGACCCGTAGTGTAGCTTTGCACTAAAAAAAAAGGAGGTGGGGTCAAGACACCCCATGTTTTATTTATTTATTTATTTTTGATAATCTAATTGCAGTTTTATACCAACAAACCCTACATGACTTGAAAGTACTGTGCTTGTTAACTTTACAAATTATATAAGTATGCACAAGTGTAAAAATAAAAAAGCTAAAAATAATGAAATTATATCTTAATTGGAAACATTGCTATGCCGTTAAAATATGACAAAAAGATGCCCCCCAGTAGCACAGCGGTATGTCTGCGGACTTACAACGCTAGAATCCGGGTTTCGATACCCGTGGTGGGCAGAGCACAGATAGCCCATTATGTAGCTTTGTACTTAACAACAAACAAACCCTCACGAAAAATAAAATAGATAAGAAGCGAAATCAGGCTATAACTCTGCCAATATTTCGTGTGTCTATTTATATGTTTTATCGTAAGAAATAGTATCAGATTTTTACAAAGGATTCTGTGCATTATCATTACAAAGTATTTTATCTTGTATTTATGACAAAAATACTTTGGCTGATTTTTTGTCGTCCTTGATTTTGAACTAAACAGAGGGAAAGCTGTTAGTATCACCCTACCACACGTGCTAAGGGCTTGACTGTCCCTCTTATAACGCACCCACAGCTTAACATTGGGGGGGGGGGGGATATTTCGTGGTATCACTCGAATTCGAAGACGGCTAGCCAGCTCTGAAATCCAGAGCTCTACTGTAGGACTAATCTGTGCCTAGCATCATGTATAATTGTTAATACTAAAACATAGCTGCAATGTTAAGCTTTTTCTTTTCTTTATTTTCTTAACAGTCTCCCACCCCCCGGTGACTCATCTGTAAATCAAAGGACTTATAATGCTAAAATTGTGTTTCGATACCGGTGATGGATGAAGCATAAATAGCACATTGAGTAGCTTTACGTGTGAAAACAAAACAAACAAAAAGGTGTACACACGACAATAATTGATATTGTATCAAACGGCTTATATAAATTGTGTTCCGATCACTACTGTGTTGGTTGTATTCTAGCCGGAATAAAGAATTCCGAATTGAGCGAAGCGCGTCGTCGGCAATGAATATGACAAATATAGTTTAGTTGGAATACTGTTATTATACACTCTTCCAATTCTTCAAAATCCATAAAAGACCAGATGAAGAATCTAGTATTTAAAAGTGTAATAGATCTAATACTAAAGACAAGTATAACTGTAAACACACATTTCCGTAACTGAAAATCCAACTATTTTGAAAATTCTTCAATACGTGTTACTTCGCATAGTGCAAGAACTAAACTTATCCACCCAACCGTTCTATATCCTCGAACTGAAGTAGGCTCTGTAATTCATAGAATTTAAAGATAATGTTACAAAAGCGTACGTTAGACGCAAACGGTGTAGTGAAGTTTTTTCTTTACACAACAGATAGCAATGGCGCCTGTCTGTGGGATGTGATGTTGCTAAAACGTTCCAACTAGAGCATCTATTTAATACGGTCACAAGTGGGGGTAGTCTAAGCCATTTTTTTTATGGGAAGAGTCTAAGCCAAGTATTTTTACAAGAACTCTTGGCAACTTACCCAAGGTTAATACAGGTCTATTTGATATTTGGGTTCTGCGCGGGCGTAACTGGCATTACTCTACCTACTCCACGTGTGTCATCTGAAGATGCTATAAAATTACAGTAAATTTGTTATAATTCTCTTTCTAGCAAAAATTTTACAGTTGTTATTTTAGCCAGAATTAACTTTTAGTTCCTTGTCTTCAGCTTCACCGATGATCATCATATTGTAAAAAAATCCGGGCTCGAACAAACCTCATGAGGATCTTTAGACTCCATTGGAATGTCTAAATTAAGACTTTTATTTTTTTCGTTTACTTTTGAAGTAGGATGTTTATTTTATGTATTTGAAACCAGAAGAACAGATTAGAAAATGTATATAAAAAAAATTCAAGAATAAACAAGTTTTGGCAATTCCTTTTGCTGTTCTTGTCGCAGATTTTCTACTTTACATCCTGGTTATATGAGTATCACAAAACACAATAGTCATCAAGAGGTTCTCGTACTAATGATGTAAAGTACTGTAGTTGAGGTGGTTTGTAATTAGTGTACTTGGTTGCTTCTTTCACGGGTATGGAACAGCACGATTAAAACATTCTTATATAATTGATACATGAAACCATAATTACAGAATTGAGGAAAACAAGACAAATATATCATTTGAATAAATAGAGTTGTTTAAACATTTGTTTAACAACAAGTAAAAGCTTGGAATGGTCTATTTTTGTCACTGGTGTGTGTGTGTCTGTGAGCCAGACTAGTTTCGGAGAATTCCACTCCTCGTCAGTGACCCT
>NW_013667339.1:217365-219726 GCF_000517525.1 Limulus polyphemus | reverse complement strand
CAGTGACCCTGGACACTACCACCAATGAAATATCAGTATCAAACCAAGCCTTTATAGTAGTGAGGTATCGAAAATCGAACTGGCGAATTTAAGTGTTTTACACTCACAAAAAATCATTCTACAGGTATTTGAAGAACTTGTAGCGAAATGTTACAAGTTCTTCAAATACCTATAGAGTGATAGGTTTCTTTTTTGTGAGTGTAAAACACTTAAATACACCAGTTCAAATACATTATTTATTCACGACTATGATGCCTCTTAGTAGCGAAACCATGGTCGTGAATAAATTATGTATTTGTGAAAAGTACAATTGTCTTGTTTTCCTCAGTTCTGTAAAACGTTCTTTTTTAAGCATTTAAATACTAGTTTCGTTTTTTTTAATTATGTGTTTATTATATACAAATTACAATAAGTAAGGTTTGTTTTTAGAACAGGTACGACGTTTCGATCATTTTCAAGAACACAACTTGTACATAATATAATTAATCAGCCTCACTTCAGTTTTTGTTTTACGTTTGAAGTACGTTATTTTTCAGTCATAAATACCCGTGAACATTATATTGCAAAGGCGTGTGTGTGTTTTAGTTAAATACTTTTCTGTTGAATGAAAAGTTATCGTGAACTTTAATTAGTAAGTTTCTATAACGTGGTCTGTACTAAAATTCCTGGCCCGGCTCGACTCGCAGTCTGAGGGTCGTGGGTTCGAATCCCTGTCACACCAAACATGCTCGCCCTTTCAGCCATGGGGGCGTTATAATGTGACGGTCAATCCCACTATTCGTTGGTAAAAGAGTAGCCCAAGAGTTGGCGGTGGATGGTGATGACTAGCTGCCTTCCCTCTAGTCTTACACTGCTAAATTAGGGACAGCTAGCGCAGATAGCCCTCGTGTAGCTTTGCGCGAAATTAAAAAAAACAAACAAACTAAAATTCCTAGAAGCTAACAAATTCGGTAATTAGATGCATTACTTAGACTTAATTATTTCACCTTAATGATTTTAGTTTATTACAATGAAATTATGTGTGAATAACAACTAGTTTCAAGCTCATACTTTATTGTATTTTCTAAAAGGCAATGAATCGGTTCTGTGAAATCACAAGAAATTTTACAGTTGATCCTTCTTCTTGTCTAATGAATGCAGGTTGCTGGTTTATTGTAACAGGAAGAAACACATGTTATGTGCATTCACATCCAGTAATACTAATGTATTACATTCATTACCCACTGAAGTATCGCATCTATAAAAGTCGCTTCACTCTATAGTTCCCATGTAAGTGAATCTAATAAAGCTAATATATTCCATCAATAGATTTCCAAAATTACTAATACGTAACATCGGTAAACATTCAGTATAACTATATTAGCACCGATAGATTATTTGTCCATCCTCGTTGTTTTGGTTGTGAGTTACAAGCCAGCACAAACCTTTTATTATTGTTGCCCTATTTATGAGTTACAACACAATCCACACGGATTCCGAGTTTATTAATTCAAACATGTATTAGCTCCAGTATTTCTCTTTTTATCCCAGAATCCAGTTTCTTCTAATATTATTGACGAAGAAATAATGATGAAAAATATTATGCTTTTTGTGTTACGATTTATTAAAATTTAAAAATTAGTATCCAAAATTTGACTGCGATAATCGAGCTAGATATACAAGTTTTATCGTATATTGAAATGTTAGATACATAAGTAATACCATTTCTATTCTGTTAAAGCACTGGCTACCATCTCAGTGACATACTGATATTTGCAGTAATGCATATTCAGTTACATAATGCTGTCGCCTTTGTTGTTATATTCTTAACTAAATCTGTTTGTGTTAAGCGTTTGCAAATACTTGATGACGTGGAAATGCGCGCGTGTGTGTGTGTAGTTACAAGTTGCCATGTGTATAAAAATTATGATGTTCAAGAAGACCGATAATCGACAGAGAAGTCCAAGTTATCCACAGAACGCAGGCACTGAAAGTTTTGCAGAAAATAAATTATAAATTCAACATGGACAGCAAAGTAAAGAAACAAACACAAGTGAAACAAATAAACAAAATCTTTATTGCCAGTGATTGTGTATGGTGTCTGTTTACTGGCTTATTTGTTCACACTTTGACTATTGTGGCTGCTGTGGTTGAGAAGAGTCTTTTTCTAATCATTTCTACATATTACTAGGACAGAATAGATTCTACGCACGGCGACTCAACGACAAAGACAAAATGAATTTTATTTGCCGCATAAAATTCAAACAAAGCGTCAAAGTGCAGTATACCACACTGCATACATCATCAAACAACATTTGTAGGGGAGGAAAACTTCTAACTTATATTAACTCGTACAAGTACCTGCTTTGTTTGTTTTGAATT
>NW_013667339.1:212644-217115 GCF_000517525.1 Limulus polyphemus | reverse complement strand
GAGGGAAGGCAGTTAGTCATCACCACCCACTGCCAACTCTTGGGCTACTCTTTTACCAACGAATAGTGGGATTGACCGTCACATTATAACGCCCCCACGGCTGAAAGGGCAAGCATATTTGGTGGGATGGGGATTCGAAGTTAAAATTGATTTAAACAGGTAATAATATATAGTTATTACGACAATAACTTTATACAAGAAATTTAGTGGGAATTTCTAGTGTGAAATAACCAGTGAGAATTCAAAGACAAAGTTGGTTTCTTGCTTGACGAAAATCTTTATTCTGAAAAAACAAACAAAAAATCACATACAGTAATGTTATCACAAAAAAAAAACTAAATAAAAAAAAACAATTATTTACAACAGTTTATAGTGTTCCATTGTATGCACCATGGACTTTGGTTGAAAAATATGCCATGCTAAAACTATGGACAAAATGATCAAGGCAGGCTTGAAATATTTCGCTTCATGATAAACTTGCAGGATTCACTGTCTCCTACTTCATTTGAGGGGTAAGAAAAACGTTCTAGTTTTTGAGATGCTAACAGATTTCCCTGATTTTAAAAACCAAACATTTACTGGGGGTAGGATTAGTTCTATTCTATAGGACTGCCACATTGACTAACCAAATTATGTGGGCACAAGAAAAAAAAAAAAAGAGAGAAATCTAGGTCATCGTGAAGAGTATAATCTATTTTGTTATCACACGTATTGCGATTGAGCTTTGACTAAATTTAGAAGTCCATTATACTAACTTCTCCCACTATGTTTGCAAACACTATTGCAAAAGAAATAAGCTTTTCCTTACTCAAGACTGGTATCTGGCCTACTAATTCTGAAAATAATGCTCAATTTTAGATATAGGTTAATAAAGACAGGCCATTCATCTACAGATTGATAAAATTTTCACTGTCCTGGACACCTTAATCACAACCTTTAAATATCAACTATTTAAATAAGCATTTTTATATCAGAGGACAACAAAGTGAAACAGGCACACACACCACTGCATATTAAAACAAGGATAAAATAATAACATAATTAATGACCCATTATGTTTATTTTCAATCTTTCCAGTGATGTTTTGCAATAAATAAATCTTTAGAGATAATTGCTATGAACTTTTTAGCTTTTTACCTAACCCATTGGTTTTAAATGGTCTCTTCTGTTCTGTAAGGTTTACTAGGAAGATTGTTTTTGGAAGCAGAATATCATTGCTGCTCATCTTTCTTTATTCTACATACAACTTTCTACTCTGTTGTTTTTGTCTAACCATCACTTTGAGAAATGTACTTGACTGGAAAATCTTTATAAAATGTACTTGTAGCAATCACACTCTAATATTAGATACAGGACATCTGGAAAAATATTCAAAATAACAAAACAAAGGAAACTTCAATACAAATTTAATGATAAAGACAAGCACATTATATGATCTGATTAATTAAACCGAGGGCACAAAAAATGCAATTAATTAAAAATAATCACTAATACTATGATCAAATGTGTTTCAAAAATTTGAAATTGAAACAACCAACATATACACAGTACATTTTGACATTTTTCAAAAATCTCTGGACAATTGTGATGATATGCAATTAAATAATAAAACTGTGTAATACTGCAGGTTCGAAATCATTATGCTAATAAAATTATTTCTCTTTTTCCTTTTTTTTTTTTTAAAGAATTTTGGGAAATAAGATTTCCTGGTCCCTAAAAGATTTTACCAATATTCTGGAAAGAAATCTTCTTTTACTACATTTTTCTGATATCTGATGTTTTAAGTAAAAGTTGATCCAAAAGTCTACCATTTTTGCTTGGATGTACCAAATATAGAAATTGAATCTATATGCAACTATCACGGAAAAATCAGATACTATTTAAATTAAAAGGCAATAGATCTATCATTTTGTTCAAAATGAAAATACAAAGACTTGCAGTATTTACAGCCAAATATCTCTGGTGAAGTTCCTTCTGCTGTAATTGTTTGTCAAAATTCTGTTGAAACTGTAATGAAATAGCTGCTCACTGGATTGTACAAGCTTAGAAAAATTATTTTATACTGTTTATATACATATTGAACTACATGTTTATGGCAAAATTTAAACATACCTAATCCAAATCTATTTTGCACAATTTCTAAGGGAAACATTCACCCTTGACAATATTCAGTTTAATTTTTTTCTCAACATAAAAAAAAAGGGATTTTTGTTTCACAGAGTACAATTACGAAAGCAGTAAAATATTTTGGTAGAAAGGAAGCACTTAAAAAAAAAATCGAATATAGAATCATCGGTTATAATTAAATACAAAAAACAAACATTCTTCTGGATATTTACACGTTAAAAATACTATTCATTTGGTTTAGATTGCAGGTTTAACGATACACAAAACTTTTGAAATATCTACAAGTCACTGATGGCTGTTTCCCCAATGGTGCTTCTCAGTTTTGCCTGACCAGGATTTTTGTATATTATGCAACTCAGAACTTCACACAGGAAAGTTCAGGCTGTCCACTGTTCTTCTGACTTTATCCTCATCTTTGGTTAAGAAAACCATGGGTTATCTTTTATCTGCGACACCCGGGCCGCAGACCTAATATGCTGGACATTAAAACCCCCACAGCTTGATCACAGTGGAACACTTTTCTTTAGTAATGGCTTCAAACTCTGTAGAACATGGACAGCCAGCATGGATGAAAACTCACACTTCTTCCATAGTTTCACAGTATGCTGGAGGAGGAACACCATAACATCCATTCTCTAAAGGAACTGCTTCTTCAGGAGTATTACTCCCTCTTTGATCCCTGAGTGGTTTCACCCGTGGAGTAATTCCGGCAATGACACGCTACAGATAAACAATGGTGCTTTAAATAAAAATATATAATAATATGAAGTTATTTTTGTTGGTGTTTGAGGATTCAACTGAAACTATTAATCTTTGTTTTGTCCAATGAAGCTTGCTTAAAAGTATTCAATATCTAATGTAATGCATTAGATACTATTCTTTCATCCACAGGCAATAAAAATTGGAAACTAGCAGTTGGCATACATATCAATCATGTAACAGAAATTGCAAGTTTATTTAGAGCTCTAATTAAACTACAGTTACAACTTAGAATAATGTTGAGGTATTCCTGTAAATAGATAACATGTATTTAATACATACATAGGTTTTTAAATCTATTTGAATTCTTGAAGAAATATAGAACAATATATTTTACATTAGAAAATGATATATCTCTAAGAGGTAATAGATCTCTCACCTCTTTCAACGTTCCAGGAGTAACAGCCAGAAAGTAGATCATATAACAGGGAATCCAGATCATTGAAGACAGAGCAATGAGCCAGCCAATCAACTGACCCCACCACGGATACTCATAAGTCTGAGCATACACAAGGGGTTTGTAACGGATGACTGAAAACAGGAAGATGCTCTGAAATGTGAAGGGTATTCTCATGATTAGAGGCCTTTAACTTAGGGTAAAATACTTCATTTGGGAGCATTACACAAAAAGCTTCAAAGGTACTGTTAACATTTTTATTTTACAACTTAGCACTAATGGTTATTCTTTCCATTAGATGATACACAAAAGTTATCCTAGTAGTAGTAGTTTTATTTACTTTTACATTTCTAATATTTTGTACAGTATTAAAACTGAACAAATGTTCTGTATCAACATTATTACACTCAAAAAGTCAATGACATTACTAAAATACTCTTGAGACCTTAAGCTATTGACAGCTTGCATAAACTAGATTGTACTCCCAAACCCAATTGAAATGTGTTAAGCACAGATTTTGTAAGTGCTTACACCACTCAGAAAGTCTGTTATATTGAATAAATTGAGACTTCTAAAGATTTAATTTAATCAATTGAATACTACACACTACCTAATTTGTTTTCTATGCAATTAAATAAGCTCTAAATAAAACTATACTAATTGAAGCAGACAATTTAAACAACACTTACTATACAGACAACAGGAGCAACAAACACCCAGCTAATCACAAAATACCAGTTGGGAGATTGGCCAGTCATCTCATTGATGTTATCTGAAAACCTTTTCACTCCTGCAGTAATACATACAAATAAATTATTATTCTCTGCCCAAAAATATATTATAGGGGGATAAAAAAAAACATTTAATATATACATAGGTTTTTAAATCTCTTTGAAGAAATAAAGAAAAGTAAAAACATTAAATGTCTTGTGAAATATAAGGAAGACAATACTCTCACTCAAGGGGTATTATGTAACAAAACCTATAAATAAACTGAGAATTTTAAGTGTTATATCTATTTAGTGTGGTGGAGCTAAATGATAGTGTATTTAGGATACCAAAAATATTAGTATCCAATTTAAAGCATAAGTATATTACAGAAGTGGAAATATAAAAAAGAATCAAGTAAAAAAAAACGAAACAGGCAAAACCTAGATATTGAAAACTTGTCAAAAACATACAGTGCAC
>NW_013667339.1:208675-211644 GCF_000517525.1 Limulus polyphemus | reverse complement strand
TTGGCTCATTCTAACCAACTGTTATGTACCACATAGCTCACCTAGCTGTCACCTACTGGTTCAGAATAACCAACTGTTGTATACCACACAGCTCACCTGTTGTCATCTATTGCCTCATCCCAACCAACTATTGCATACCACATAGCTCACCTGTTGTCATCTATTGGCTCATTCTAACCAACTGTTATGCACCACATAGCTCACCTAGCTGTCATCTATTGGCTCATTCTAACCAACTGTTATGCACCACATAGCTCACCTAGCTGTCATCTATTGGCTCATTCTAACCAACTGTTATGTACCACATAGCTCACCTAGCTGTCACCTATTGGCTCATTCTAACCAACCGTTATGTACCACATAGCTCACCTAGCTGTCACCTCTTGGTTCATTCAAACGAACTATTGTGCACCATGCAGCTCACATGGCTGTCACCTATCACCTCATTCCAGCTTAATATTTTGTATTGTGCAGCTCAGTTGACTGTCACTTATCATGTATCAGTTCATTCCAGCTATTGTCATGTACCATAAACCTTACCCATTACTTGTCATCCCATATAATTCTTTTGTTTGTGAAGTTTAATGTCATGAATCATATAATTCACTTGGTAATTACTTGTTTTTCTAGTCTAGTTATTTATGATGCATTTCATAACTCACCTGGCTATCAATACCAAGAATAAACAGCATTAGGAAGAATATTACTGACCACAGAGGGGCCAGAGGAAGTTGTAGAACAACTTCAGGATATACTAAGAAGGCAAGGCCAGGACCTAAAATACAAAAATATAAAGTTGTGATAAAGCTGTTATAAATACAAACAAAAGTAGAAATATTCAGGTATTTTTTGTTACAAGTTTTTCTTTTCAGATGAGAACAAGGACATGTCTTATCAAGTTATTATCTAAATTTAAAAATACAAATCATGTTCTGAAAAGCTAGCAACATTACAATTGCAAAATAACTTATATCAATAACGTATACAAAAAATAATTTAAAATATATTTATGCCTCTTTTTTTTTTACCCCATTGTATATTCTTTAAGAATCTCTTACTTCCATCTATAATTAAACTAGCACTCATTCTTTTCATATGTAAATAAATCTTAATTACTTTGTTTGTAATGTTTTAGAATTATTGTGAATTTTACTTATCATAAGCACTTCAATCAAATTTCTACCTTACATATACATTCTTTCCTAGAGCGAATGTGGTTTGGATCTTTATGAACATGTTACCAACTTAATCTTGCAGGATATAAAGTACAACTCTTTAAGAATCATACCTGACTTGACCACATCCGCAACATCAACTCCTTTTATGTGAGCTATGTGCCCAAGCACAGAGAATATCACACATCCTGCAAAGATGCTTGTAGTTGGGTTTACTATACACAAGATGAAGGAATCTCTGCAACATAAAAACATTTCCTATAACCTTGTATGGGTTTTGACAGACTGTAAAAACTACGTGGCTACATTATAAAATACAGATGAGCAAGTTGTATTAAAACAATTTTAGCCTCACATCATCGTCACATTCCACATCACCCCATCCATGGTCATGTTATATTAGTTGACTGTACAATTTGACAATAATCTTGCAGCTTAGTTCCCATAGCAAAAAGACTCTGTCAAAGGTTGTTTAATCCAAAGCACATTACTCCTCTGTGCATGCCTTTCATAATCTATCTAGTGTACAAGAGCAACTTCACTGGTATGCCTTTATATGTAATATCATGAATACCCATTTCATTCTCCAGCTTCTTGAGATATGTGATGGTTGAATTGGAGATACGTCTGGAAGCCTTATCTTGGTGAACTTGGCTTTTTTCCGTACAAATCCATTATTTCTAGCTTGGTATAGTATAAAGAGTCTATAACTTTGGTCTGATAGTAAGTTGAATTTGCTTTGACATCCATATATACTCTTCTCATCTCTAACAGCTCCTGGCACAGTATCCAATGATAAAATCCCTTCAATAAAGTTGGTTCATAAACTGGCATCTAAAAAATGGCATGAAGATGCAAAAGTTTGCTAACCATGGCTGGAGTAAAACGTGTTTCAGGTGCCACAAGTTGTTCTCTATTCTTTTTTTTTCCCCCAATGCCTTTCTAAGTACAGTTAATATCCCCATCTTGGAAACTATAAATCCCCAATCTGAACAGATATTTATGATCTGAGTATATGAATATTTTGCATTGGAAAGGACTGTTACATACTCTTCCCAAAAGCAATCAGTTTTCAATAGCATCACGTTGCCTACAAAATGTCGAACAATGCAAAGTTTAATTCTGATATATGCTTTCCCATACTCAAAATCGTTTTAACATACTCAACTTCTGCAGTGTTATGACATAGTTTATATATTTTTCAGTAGAAAAATTAACTAAGCTTCATATATTGAAACAAGATAAAAGCTTAAAAGATATAAATATAATACAAACTCAGAATAACTAAACAAAGTCATATCAGGATTAGATATGTCAGCAAAAATCAATATTTTATTATCAACTTTCCAACTCACTTCACGAAATTGTGGTGAAACTTGTTGTAACTTCCCAAGGTTACGACGGAACCAAAACCAAGACCAAAAGTAAAGAATACTTGTGTGCCTGCAACAACCCAAACCTGTCAAGAGACAAAAAAAGAAATAAAAATTGAGTTACAGTTTGACCAGTACCTATAAATTCCTTGAAATAAGTGGCCTACTTGTAATTATATTTGCATTGATAATTGGCCTATTTATAATTGATTAAATACAAATATGTTGCTTGTGTGTGTGTTAATTTAAGCTACTAGATATAACACAAAAATGTGATAAATACCAGAGTAAGTAAGTATAACTAACAAGTTCCTTAGCTCATGAAAAAAAAAGAGGAAACTATAATATACCTTTGGATCCAACAACTTTTCAAACTGAGGTGTAACATAAAAAAGAAGTCCATCTCCAGCACCTTCAAGTG
>NW_013667339.1:204491-207753 GCF_000517525.1 Limulus polyphemus | reverse complement strand
ATACCAGGAGAGGCTGAAATCTCTCAAATTGTTTTCCTTGAAAAAAGAAGAGTTGGGGGGGGGGGATCTGATTGAGGTGTTTAAAACTGTAAAGGGAATTGATAGCACTGATGCATCATCTTTTTTTTTTATATTTAACAATGAGAATAGTAGGACTATGGGACACAAATATAAATTTTAGCAAGGTAGGAATCATCTTCAAGCTAAGACAGTTTCATTTTTCCAACAGGGTGGTTGGCCTTTGGAATGGGTTGCCTTCAGATGTTGTAGAGGCAGTAAATTTAAGTGATTTTATGAAAAAAAGCTTGATAAATATATGACCAATAAGGGCTGGCTTTAAGATTATTATTTTTTAATTATTTTAATTTAGTTTAAAGTATGGAACAGCCGAAATGGACCAATAGGTCTAATGTTGTCCCAAAATGTTATGTTATGCTTCAAAATTAGATAAAGTTTGGTAATAATACTTTGATTTCAAAGATAAGATAAACCAATAAGGTAAAAACTTTTAGTTTTTTGGAAATTACAATTAATTAATTACATCCGGATAAAGTCTCATACCGATCAACTTTTAATGAAAACTTTTATACAGATACGATAACTCTTAAGTTATTCTGTAATGTATTATATGAAATTATAATATTGGAGCAAAATGAAAAACGTTAGCATACACCTATTTCCTCACTATCGTGAAGTCTTTTACAGATAAACAAGTAAATCATTGCCAAGCCAAGAATCAAATATGACTACAATGCTAAGGAAAAAAATTTACCATACACCTACCTTTCCACTATTGTGAAGCCCTTTCCAGATAACCAAGTAAATCATCACCCAGCCAAGAAGCAAATATAACGACAGTTCCATACGCAAGTTTCCTGGTTCATCAATTCCAGAAGTAATGCCAAGAACGTGACGCCTGGAATAGAAAAAAATATAAACAATATAAATAATATAAAATGTAACATGAATAACATGGCATTTCATAGTGATTATTCTCACAACTATGTTTTAAGTTAGAACTTACTTTGTTTTTATCAGGTCAACAAAATCAGTGGTATGAAAATGCTAATAGATAAAATCCAGTACATACTTCCAAAGCTTTTCTTTTCAAAATATTTATACTTATCTGTCATATAATTATAAAATGTAATAGTGATTGAAGTGTTTCAGGCAAATGTTGCTTTAAAAGCAAGTAAAATATAAATGGATGAGTGATGGAAAATAAGCAGGTAAAAAAAAAAAAAAGGCTTCTAAAATACCATTCTTCATAAAGTAAACAGATTTATAAAACCTCAATTATATTATGACTGACAATTTTAAAGAAAAATTATTGCCCTTGTTTTGAAAATATGAGAATCATCTCTCATAACTGATAAATCTGAAATACCTATCATACTGCAATATTTACATGTGAAGTGTAAAAATTATACCTTCAAAAGTACAAAAAATACTTACTCCCAAAACTCATCGATAGGCGTGGTAAAATTACTAATAGAAACATTAGCAACAGAAACATTGCCAAACTCAGGATCTACACAGTTAGCAGTGTTCCAAGGTCTACCACAACCTTTCCATGGAAGATCTGATGTAAATGATGAAACCAGATAAAACAGAGTCCAAGCTATCACAACCACGAAGTAGATGTTGTACAGACATACGATTGTCATTGATGCAAAGCCAACACCTAAAATTTAAGAAAGAAAAAAAAGGAGAAAATGGTATACAAGTTATTTAAGTACCAAAAATTGGAACTTTTAAATCTGTAAAAAAGAAAATCAGTTTATTCTTTGTAAAAGATGATTTAGCTTTCCTCCCTTCTGGTAGAAAAGGACAAAATTTGTGAATAAGGTTGAACATTCTGATATTTTGTAATAAGTGCAACAAAATAATGACATTTATCAAACTAGAACCTGTAAAAAATTAATCAAAAACAGTCTATCAAATGCAAATTAACAAACATAGTATAAAATGGTTATTTTCTGAATACTGCAATTCAAAAAGAAGGGTATCATTATAGTTTTTCTGAATTATTAAATTCAAACAAAAGCACTGATGAAGTTAACTTGTCCACATTATTTCATAAACCTTAGTCATTATTTTGGACTTATTGTTCGATCCAGATAAATAGACCAATGTTTCAGACTTAATTACTGGATCTACAATTGGTTTTAAATCAATCTTCACCAATATATTGTTTATGAATTACTATATGTTATAAAACTGTTTTTTTGTAATTGAAGCAAGATCATTACTATAGTTTTGTCATATCAATTATCACCAAACAGCATTTGAAATCAGGTAATAATTTAATGAGTGTAAATAAAATTAATTCTGGAACAACTGTAACTTCCTCTGTTTCACTGCATGAGCCAACAGATAGTTGAACCTTGAAAGTAATTTTCAAAACTTAAATGATACCCTTCTTCAGCATCATCACCCAACTAAATCTATGGTTTGTATACAGCTTAATTTTAACCTTATAACATCAGTTCTAAATATACACAGTTTAATTATGATTACCAAGATTAAATGTTCACTACCAAATGTTTTTTGAGATTTTAGAAGTCATTTTCTAATATCTTGTGTTCTTACTGACATTTGTCACAGTGGTCACAATATTTTCTGCCTAACATGTGAGCATTACTACTCCTCAATTTCCTTTTCAATTCTAAGTTACACAACTTATCTATCAAAAAAAAAGTATTAGTTTTTTTTGCTTTAAAAACATCATATAGAATAATTAGTTGCACTATTACATTCAAAATGAAAAAAAAATTAAATATTAATTTCCAATGTTAGGGAATTAATCTGAATGCTTGTAACAAAAATATAAACTTTAAAGAAAGTAAGATTTAAAAGATTAGTGCACACACCTTTCAACTTATAGGCACAAGTAGTAGTTGATAAAAGACAGTGAGCTTGATCAAACAGTAGTGGGGAAACTAATTCATCAAAATGATGTTAATATGTGTAACAAAATGCAAATGTTAATATTTAACTGTTATTATGAAAATTTTTAAATCTCTAAAGTAGGTATAAAATATCAGTAGATCATGCTATAAAAATTAGTATGTTATTCTTTGGAAAGGAATATGATTAAATGTGAAGTTAGCAGTTAGATTCTAAATATACTACTATTTCAAAATGAACTAGAAACAAATATAGTGTTTAAAACTAATTTAATAGAGACTCTTAAAATCTTCACAAAACATTTGGTAGGAAAATTTTTCTAACAAAAATGTCAGTAAATCTTCTCTATTTT
>NW_013667339.1:197788-204481 GCF_000517525.1 Limulus polyphemus | reverse complement strand
GAGACTCTTAAAAATCTTCACAAAACATTTAGGTAGGAAAATTTTTACTAACAAAAAATAGTCAGTAAATACTTCTCTATTTTATTTATAATATCTCAAACATGTTATAAAACTTTAACAATTAAGACTCTAACCACACAAAAGTAGGAAACCAGTTGTAAAATTAAATTATATATTCATAATAATTACAAATATTGTAATTTTGTATTCAATGAAAATATGCTTCACCAAAAATGAATTAGCTCTACAACAGAAAAAAGAATCCTGTTAATTTTACAGTTTACTGGTTTAGTTTTTATATTACAATATCAGTTGTTTTTTTGAGTCCTACATTTGCTTAGATTTAGAGTCTCCATCTTAACTTTAGGGGCTGAGCTGGACATCACTTTTCATAATTTTACTAGGATAGTAGTGGTTTTTAAAAAACCTTTGAGTTTATTCAAAACATCTATTCAGTTTAGATAATATTAGAATACTTTATAATCATAACAGAAATTAATTAAAGCAAAAGCCCCTTTCAACAAAAATGATACGCTCGCACACATACATAAAAGTGATACTTTTGCTAAACCTCATTTGACGTTAAGTTTGTAAGAGTAGTTACTTGAAACCACAGCTGCAAAAGTAAGCCAGCACTTCAGTGAACACTGGATCTCCTGCCGAAAACCACTGAATACCGGGGTAAATCTGCAATGTAACAAACTTAACTTCGTCTTCCTTAACCTAGTTCTCTCTCACTCACTCACCACACAAAAATAAGAACCAAATAACCAGCTTGGTCAGTATTTTTTATATTCATTTTTTAACCAACTAAAAACATTATTTAACATTTTCAAAATCAAAGAAATATCCACAATGAACATATTTTAGTGTATAATCTGATAACATTGTACTGCTCTCATAGTACACGGTTAGATAACCTACTTCATTTTCTTTAATATTAGTTTTATCAAAATTATCAGTTGTAATGTTTAAAATATTTTTAATTATTAACATAATTGGAATTATGGCTGCTAAGATAATTAACAGTGGAGTTACCCAAATGATGTTTCAGTGCTTTAGTCATCATAGGTTTTTAATTTTCTTATGTATTGATTTATCAAATTACGTTTGTTTGCTAAATAGAATTGTCTTCATTAATTCATAAGTTACTTTTTAGTTCTAATCTATATAGTTAGCTTACTTTTGATCAAAAGTTATTAATATTTTGCATCAGTAACATTTATTACAAACTGTTTTGGTCCTTTAGTATGAAATGTATATTCCCCGAAACCAAGTGTAAATGGTTTCTCTCACGTTTTTTACTGTGTATTCTTTTACATTTATTATTAGCATCATTTAGAGGGTAAATGGGAATCAGTGTTTGCAGTAAAATTAAGTTCAGTTTCAGTTATTTAATTAATTACTTTCATCAAATCTCTCAGATCTTATTTTTATACCATGTCTTAGTCTTTTTTTCTCCCAGTTCTCATCTTACATTTAATAAATAACTGAATATGAATGTTTAATTCATAGTCATTGACTTATTGATAACAGATACAACTATTATATGCTTGAACATACGAGATTCTGAATCACATAAGCAATTCCAGGATTTTAATAAACTAAAATAACTAAACTTACATTCATTATACAAGTTTTATGCAGGAACTAATATTCTATTAGTGTTGCTAGTTATTTTATGAAAACTGTTTTTAAGCTGAAAAAAAGAAAAGTTTAATATTTTCTCACAGGGATTTCGAAACTTATCAATGAGTTTTCACCAACCAAGCTTGAACTGGTTCACAGAAATCTGAGTTTCTCAACCAACATAAACAAACACACACACACTCAATAATTTCAAGAGATCTCACAAATAAAATATGCATGTTCAATTCAACCTTTTTAATGAATATTTTCATGACCATTTCAGTCTCGCAAACAAAATTCTAAATTAAGCATAATAAAAACTAAATGGTGGGAAAACAGAATTTAAAAAACAAACAATACAGAAGAGCAAGCATGTCAATGTCTGGACACAGACAAATACATAAGTTTCCAAGAAAATACCACCTAAACTTTCGAAGGTATTTTATCTTTGATTATGCAATATAGTTATAATTTGTAGATTTAGAATAGAATATTTAAACTAATAGTTCTGATAATGACACTATCTGAAAGTAGTAATCATATTGTATTGATACTTTACATCTTAGTTCACCTTTAAGTACAAAAAATAGGTTCGAAAGTTTAGTCTACTGTTAGTAAAAGGAACTTATATATATAAAAAAAAAAAGTTTTACTAATCTACATAAAGAATGCCCACTTTTTTGATGCAATTTTCATTCAGAAAATATAAGTTCAATGTGTGAATGATGTCATTCTGTTCAATACCTTGGTTGTTACTTTAATTGTTAAATACCATTGAATGTTAAAGCCATTGAAATAGTTATGTCCAGTGAAAGAAAAAACTGTCATGTCTACCATTAAGAATGGTCACAGAGGTCTTCTTCTTGATACCAATTTGAAGTTTTTAAATTAAGAGTGTGCTTTAAATATTTATCAAATTGCTGTCAATTATCACATTTAAAGATTTATTATGTCTTACTCATAATAAAAACGATGTTTATCTATAGCTCTGTTGATTGATAAACCTCCAACAATTTAAAACTGAATAGACCAAGAAGAAGTCACCAGTGCTCGTTCACATGGCAGTTAGATAGTACTGAAGGTGAATGAATGTAAAAGAATTTAAAGTAAGCTTAATTTCCTTTGCTACAGCCCTACCAACTACACTTGTGGCAGCTGATTGTGGCTCACGCGGATGATTCCACGTGTCTTGACCTGGTTACTCGCTGCTCCACGATGAAGACTAGGCCCACTGGAACATACAATTGTCACGGTGACCCTACTGTCAAATTATGACAGTAGGAAAGATAAGAAAACCAGAAAATCGTTTCAGTGAAACGAAAAATTATTTCAAATAAATTTTGGAATGTAAATTTTGATGAATATCTAAAGAAATATATGTATGACTTTTTATTTTAAAATTACTTTTTATATTGGAAGTTGCTATAAAAATGTGAATTAGTAATGTTAGAAACTGATTTTATCATTAAGAAAGAAAACAAGTTTTCAAAATTATAAACTTTGCTTTTTGTTCGGTTTCCAAAATACTTACGTCAGGTGTCTTGTGATGCGCTCCAACAATTTCCCGCCAAAGCTCTAACAAATTGAAGAGTGTCAAAATTGAATGATTATGCAATTTGATCATTCAGGAGAAAAGCACCATAAAGTTGCCATGAATGATTGAGTGGATTAGTTTTTCAGAAATCCCATCATATCAACAATGTTGGTCGTTTCACTACTTAAACTTTAACCAGCTTTACTTTTATCTCATGTACAATAGAATGAAGCTGCCTCAAACTGTATGTACCCACACTTCCAGTTAGTTCAGCCAGTGAGATTGTCAACTTATTATATTTTCCTCTATATAACATCTATGCTTTTAATAACAAACCAAGAAAAATGGTAAAACTAAAGACTTTTGTTGAAACCTCTTAATAAAAACAGCTAGGACCAATAAAAATTTATTGCCAATTACATCTGGATGATGACAAACATACTGGCTGAACAATGTTAGAATTATTTCTTTAACTTAATACTAAGGGAATGGAACAACAGAGAACCTTCACAAGCAGCTACCTAGGTTACTAATAAAAACGTAGATTAATGGATAAATACACACACACACACACACACACAAAATTTGTGCTAATTAGGTTTCATATCCCCTAAAGTTTTCTACCTGTCTTTATGTTTATCTTTGCAACAGTCCACTATACAATATAAATTTTTGGTGAAAGTTCTCTGTCATTTCATTTCCTCTGGACATCATGACAGTCTCATGATTTCTTCTTTCCTCAGATTAGTGAATGGGTTTAGACATGGACTTCATGTATAACATCAAGATACAAAGTTAATCTTTAAATTAACCAATCATACTGATGAGGCATTCAATGAAATGTGTTCATCCTTTTCTTTCTTTTTTTTTTTTTGTTAAACAGTACAAATTTCCACTAGGCAATATTTTATTTATTTGGGATTTTATTCTCGGTGTTATGTTTGAAGTCCAACTGACACCATTATTGCAAAGTCCTCACATGAGAGGTAGAGTTCATACGTCTGAACATTTTCAACAATATGGTAACCTTTGGATTTGTCATGATAGCTAATCAAGATTTAGATATATGAAATACATATATCTAAACAACATTTCAAAAATGCAAGTTTCATGAAAAGTAATCTTTATGTTTGTACTTTATGTGAAGTCTTATGCCATTTGAAATGATTTTGATGGTCAGGATTTGTTGAAAATTTTATACAAACGTTTGAACTCTGACACTGACATACAGAGTGTCCCAGAAAAAACAAAATCTGATTTTTGCATTCATTGAGCACTTGTTAGCATTCAGTAACAAAACTATTTCATACAGTAATTTCTCCAAAAACAAACAGGCAAACAATGACAATGTTTTAGATACAAGTTTTCCAGTCTTTCTCAGCTACAACTTTGTTTGTAACAGGAACCTCTGGAAGGACAACAAATTGTTATCCTACAAAACCTTTCCAAAGCAAATATTTCTTTTAAATATATAAAAAAGAAAATATATTTACTCAGTCACAAGGAATCTTTGCCAAGTGACAAACACGTCAAACCATTGTCATTGGTGGTTATTATTATTATACATACACATAAACACACATTTATAAGTATGATGGTAACAAAAACAAAGAAAATGACTGGGACACTCTGTATTGGGGGATAAAATAGAAGAGATATGTAAATGGGGTTGACATACCTTTAAACATTGGCACTAAGTTCCATATACCAATACCACCAGTGCTAAGGTATTGGCCAACAGCTACCTCCAGGAAAAACAGTGGGATAGCACATAATACCAAACAGATTAGGTATGGAAGGAGGAAAGCACCTAAAATTAAAATAAAAACAATTCAGATATTGCTTCATTGAATGATATTAACTTTTCACATGAAACTCTCCTCAAGTACACTTAAAAACACAATTTCTCTCTCTCTCTCTCTTACTCTATATATATATATATATATTGCTCTGTCAGACCAACATTCTGTTGAAACATGTAGTATGTTCCCTCCAAAATATACCACTTCATTATGCATATAAATCATTTTGTTAATTTAGTGCAAAAGAAACATAAATACATTTTCCAATGATATTATTTTCTAAAATAATTGAAGAATATGCAAATTATTCACTTATACTTGTTAGCCAGACAATGTATACTTCATCCATTGTGAATTACACATGCTTACATTACAATGTGAACATCAGACAGAGGGAATTATGAACATTTACCACACACACTGTACATAATATCCAGTCAGAATTATGCATGTTAACCTGTCAATGTGTAAAACTGTTACACAGACTAACCACAATGAGCAAAATTGTTTCACAGACAAGTTACGTATATTTTTTCCAATGATATTGGATATTATACACGATACCTGAATAATATGAACATTTTCTTGTGCAAATTAATTGTAACTTGTATATGTTAATATCTACTAAAATAATATTTCATATCCACTTCCTCATAAAAACAGCCTAACTTACAACAGAAATATCATGTCAAATTCCATAAATACTCTAGAGCAACCACCACTTGTTTGTAGTGCAGGGAAGCATTTCATCCAAACATTCATTTTAGTTAGATCTATTCTCCTCCTAAAAAGAAATACAGACATAGAATACTGCTGTGTGATATCAATGTTACAAATACTGTGATAAATTCCTCACCTCCTCCATTTTCATAACACAAATAGGGGAATCGCCATACGTTTCCTAAGCCAACGGCATAGCTAATGCAGCTGAAGACAAAATCCAGCTTCCCATTCCATTCACCTCTCTCCATGGAAGACACATTTTCTATATCCTCATTTTCCTCCTTTGATGTTGGTGGTGCTCGGAGGATCTTTGGGGTGGGGACAGAAAGGAGCTTCACCCCATTTTCTGCAGCCAGTGCACTTTGCTCTTCTGTAGGAACTTTCATTATTGAATGTTCAATGAACACGTTGGACTTCTAGCTTTCTTGATAATAATTATGAGTTGAGCCCTACAGGCAAATGATAAAATGTATTTAATACACAGTAGAGAGAGAATAACATTTTCATTAAAACTTAAGTTGAATATAGTAAAAATACAGATACAGGGCTGCTAACTTTTAGGAATTTATGTGGGTGAGCCTTTTGAATGAATAAAATTTTGATGTGTGAAGTTCTGTGTGAACACCAAAGGCTGTAGACTCTACTACTTCTATGGAGCGTCTAGGGACCTATTCCTCCAGCAAATTGAATAACCCAAAATAGTGCAATCTGGTATATTTTTTGCATCAATATAATGCTAAATTTAATCTGCATCCAGCCAGTCAGGCAACCACAATTAATTATAGAAAGCTGCTAATTTCACTGAAATGTAAGGTGAGATTTTGTTGTTTTTTTACTATAGCATGCGAAGGTTAGAAAGGGCTCAATGAGTGGCTATTAGTAGCTCTAAAGATGGATAATGATTGCCCAAAAATACAAAAATTGTTAGTTGGATATTGACTCAGTTGACTTAATTATGTTCACCACTTCAATAATTATAATAGAAAACCCAACTTCAGTTATAGG
>NW_013667339.1:189305-196788 GCF_000517525.1 Limulus polyphemus | reverse complement strand
ATCATTTGAACACTGTGTATGTCAACACCTAAGCCTAACACGTGACGTCAGAGTTTGGACTTACTTTATTAAGAAATGAGATAGGATACTCCATAAATACGTATACCTACTGATCAGAAGTATGCGGAAGGCAAATTTTTAGCAGTCGGGCCCTACTTCTGGTCATTCTGAATTTTAAATTATTAATGCAGCACAAGCTGTAGTTTCTGATATATTACCAACGAAACCGATTTATTAACTGTATTAAGTGAGTAAATTATGCTCCTTCTCTTGTTCATTTGGTTGATGAATAATTTAACTGTATAAAATCCTTGCCATTTAATTGTTTTTTGAGTAGTTTAAATTTGTCTCCCAAAACTGTTTGATTTTGACCAAATCGGCGAACATACAATACATGTGATAAAACTAGTATTGCCGGTGCGTCAGCTTGGCACATCGCCAAGTTACACGTAAGGCCCGACTAAGATGGTGTGGTTTCTATTGGCCAGAGGAGAAGATAGGCGGGAGTGGAAAATTCCCTCAATGAAACAGACATGAGCAGACGACGAAGTTAGGTAAAGTACATTGTCAGCAGGCTAAGGTAATTTTTGATGATGAACTTTTAAAATAGGTTTTAAATTGCAAGTTTGCATTTAAAAGGAGAAAATTTTAAAGTTCTTTACTTCTTGTGTTATCTAGCTTCATAATCATGCTTTTATTTATATTTTTAAAAATTAATTTCCAAACATTTTAGTACTTTAATGATGTTAAATAAAGACACATTAAAACATCCATGACACGGAAAAACAAAAATAGACTGCGGCTTTAGTACTTGCTAATTCTAAATTTTCGCATCTTAAATGTTAATAAATAAACTACAAAAACTTTGCGACACTTTTCCATATCATGACGAAATAGTAACCTAGATAAGTAACACGAGTAAATAGTTTAAAAATCAAACCATCTAATGCTCTACTAATATGAACGAACTTTTTCATTTGCATATAACTTTGAAAGTTTCGAAGGATCACATTTCTGAAGGACCAATGTTTCGAAAATTGAACGTAAAAGCAATTGCACATATAGGGCTAATGTTCATTCTGGTTGTTATATAATACATAAACATTAATATGTGTATAATGTTATATCAGGGAAAATAGCCGATAACTTATTTATAACCATTCTAGAGACCTATATTATTGTTACCCGTAATGAAAGTTTCTAATCTTTTGAAAAATTATGTCAAAATTATCATAATATTATTATTATTATTTTAGGAACAGGATGGGAAAGTATAAGAAGAATAACACAAACTCCAGGTCTAGAGGCAAAAATTTCTCGGAATATCGAACCGTCCCCCTATGAAAGGCTTGTTACTGAGATACGCAGAATATCTTAACGTTCAAAACAATGTTAAAAATAATAATGATGACATAGAGTACACAGAAAAGTGACTAAGTTAGTATTAACTAATGGATCACTAGCTGAAAAACTATAAGCCTAAGAAGAAACAATCGGTCCAAGAAACTTGATACTGTAAGTGAAATTTTAATACTAATATTAGTATATAGCTACAATGGGCTACATGCATATCACAGGTATTGAAACCCGATTTTTAGCGTTATAAGCCTTCGTACTTACCGCTGAGCCACTGGGGGGTATCGGAGGTAAGAAACGAATAAAATATAGTGTATGAAAATATTACTTAAATAAAAAAATATCACTATTATTCAATACAATTACTAAAACTGCATTTGACTGTTTAGCAAATTTTTGTTGTCATTGACTCAATTTTGAGAAATTCCTCGATTTATACCAATATTAATCAAAGTATACAATAGCAATCTACACGCTCAGAATTTTACTTGTATGTTTTTTAATGTCCCTCCGGTGGCTCAGTGGCAAGTCTGAGGCCTTTTACCGCTTTGCGCATAACAACAAACAAACTGTACTCTTTGAATGGAAAGGAGAGTTATTACTACAAGTAAGACTAAATAGTGGACATCAAGATGATTAGATACCAATATATAATAGCTAAAGAACAACAAACCAGAAAAGCAGTTTTGCTGGCAGGTCTTTTAGTAGCTTGATTATGGGCGATTTGGTTGGTTGTTTGTAATTAAGCACAAAGCTACACAGTGGGCTACCTGTGCTCTGCCTACCACTGGTATCGAAACCCGGATTTTAGCGTTGTAAGTCCGCAGACATACCACTGTGCTACTGGGGGGGGGCAATTATGGGCGATGAAAAGGTAATATAATTTAGTTTATGATGGGCAACAATCAATTAGTTATATCTTATCACAAGTTGGAACTTTTACAGTAAGAAATATTTTTTTTTAACAGGTACGATGTCTCGATCACTGGTGCGATCACTCGAGTACACAAGTTTTAACGGTAAAGAAGCTTTTAGTATTTAAATCAACATTCCTATAATTTTACAAACCGTGTAATTCTTTTTAGTTTCAAAAACTTTTAGAAATACAATACTTCTTGTATAGAAAACCAGGCGCCTTAGTTTTAAAAACTCAGCTTGCACAGTTTTGAAAGCATTCTTTTTATAGGTTCAAACACCTAGTTCCCTAATTTCAAAAATCCAGTTTCCGTAGTTTCCTTAATACCAAAAACACAGTTTCTTTAGGTTCAAAAATTTAGTTTCCCTGGCACTAACCATGTTGATCTAGATTTGCCAAGCTGCTTTTACTCATCAATTTTAAAAATATTTTAAATCTTTTTCTTGCCGGTAGTAACAGCTAAGATGCTCTTATTCTGTGAAACAAATGACATTTTGTCAGCGTGAAGAAATTCAAATAACAGTACAAGCCATGATTGTTATAACATATAAAATTCTGGACACGCTGGAAATAAAACCCGTGTAGTATTTAATTTGTTTATTTGTTTTGAATTTTGCGCAAAGCTACTATAGGACTTATCTGCGCTAGTCGTCCCAAATTTAGCGGTGAAAGACTAGAGAGAAGGCATCTAGTTAACACCCCCCCCTTCCCCCACCATCTGTTGGGTAATTCCTTTACACGCGAATAACGAGATTGACCGTCACATTATAACGCTCTCATGGCTGAAAGGACGAGTATGCATAGTACTTTATTACGTTCTTTTTTCGAAATAACTTCGAGTTTTTGCAAGTAACAGTTCATTCTAGAAAACACTAGAATTTCCGAATGAAAAGGCGCAGTATAGTAACAAATAATTCTGTACTTCTTAGCTCGGGTATACTAATAGTGCGAATATATTAGTGACTTAAAGTTTTACGTATACTTATCATTCAGTCAGAAAACTCAAGGTAACAGTAACTTTAAGCTTTACACGTAACGTAATTTAATTACGTAGGAAAAGTCTTGTAGCGACTCATAAATTTGTGCGCCATTCAGCTGAGAAAGTAGACATATTAGAGACTTATAGTTTTACACGTTCCATACCTGCGAAAATAATAGTTTAGTAATGCAAATGGTAAACAAAAGTGACTACAGTGTTAAAAAACAAACAGAAAATAGTTCACTCAATAATATTGTGACAGTCGCTCAGAAGAAAATTGTCTCTTCATAGCTCTGATACAGTTGAGGCTATTTTGGTTTATTACAGACTGAAAATAGTCAGCTCAAGCAACAAGATTATTATTGAAAAGGATTTAGGAATGAACGTAAAGTTTGTTTTGAATTTCGAGCAAAGCTACACGAGGGCTATCTGCGCTAGCCGTCCCTAATTTAGCAGTGTAAGACTAGAGGGAAGGCAGCTAGTCATCACCACCCACCGCCAACTTTTGGGCTACTCTTTTACCAACGAATAGTGGGATTGACCGTCACATTATAACGCCTCCACGGCTGAAAGGGCGAGCATGTTTGACGGGACCCTCGACCCTCAGATTGCGAGTCGAGCGCCCTAACCACCTCGCCATGCCGGGCCTAAACGTAAAGAAGAATATGTAATGAAAGGTCAACCGCACTACACCTGCTTTACCCAGTGCCAACGAGGTTTTTCGTCCGTACCGTGGTTCATCAGGCCAGCCGGGATACGACAGACATAGTAAGGGGTCGATACGTTATTTATAACATAAATTATTTGAACAACAACTGTTTCGGTATGGACTAGATTAAGTTGGTGAACTGTAATTATCATCAATTACTGTGTTTTGATCATTACGCATCTGAATTATGTTTATAATTGTTATTACCATCAAGTTATTTACTTATATTAATTTACAACGTCAAAAATTGGGTTTCGATACCCGTGGTGTGAGGAGTACAAGATAGCCATTGTGTAGTTTTGCGCTTAACAACAACCAAATTTATTTATATTAATCCCAAATTTTTTATTATTGATATGATTTTTTATTTATGTTACTTGAATTAACATTAATAATTATTCAGAAGTATTCGGATTTACAATGCTAAAATCAGGGGTTTGATTACCCTCGGTGGACGCAGCAGATAGCCCGATGTGGTTTTGCTATAAGAAAAACACACACACACATCTCTTAATAAGAAGAAGTGGTGAACCAGTAATCTAGTCTCTTTTGGTCACGGAGCAGGTCAAGTGACCACAGCGTCCATGGGAAAAGGCTATATTAAAAACTTATAAGATAAATTAAAGAAAATATATAATTATATGTAACCACAGTGAGCTTAGAAAGCGACGGTGTAAAAGTGGTTTAGAGGTTTTAACATAATTTAAGTCAGGTAGCAAAGATGTGATAGTAGCTCAAAGATTGCATTGTCACTTAGCAACAGTTGTACAGGCGTACTGACGTTTTGGAGATTTTAATGTCAGTTTGTTAAGGCAGCAAAAACGTGATAGTAACTCGAAGACTCTATTGTTACTTTGCTTTGTAAAGCTACATTAACACTACTGCACTATCCGTCTTTAGTTTTGAACTGAGTTGCCGAGGAGAAGGTAGACAGTCAACAGCACCCACCGTCAAAGGGGAAGGCTATGGTCAGATAGCTCTTTTGTAACTTTGCGCGTAAATTCTAGAACAAATAGACAAGGATTGGAATTTTAGCTTGAACATAAGAAATTTGTTGGGTATATACTATTATATCCTCTACTGCAAATCTAGATCGAGGATTAACGTTATCATTAAAGAAAGGTGTATATATATAGCTAATTTTCTGTTTCACTTTTCTAACATCAGAGGCGCTGCTGACGAACGTTAGCGTGACTATTTACATGCTATTTTAATAAACTAAGAATAATCAATATGGACAGAAACTAATAAGTGCAATGTTATTTAACCTCTTAACACTTGGATTAGTGTGAACTGTTTGTTTGTATAGCCCAAAACTACACCATAGGCTATCTATGCTGTGCCCACCACGAGTATCGAAACTCGATTTTTAATGTTATAAGTCCGCAGACATTCCGCTGAACCACTAGAGCCAATTAGTGTGGATATATATATATATAAACAACATAATAAAACTGAAACTCAAAACCATGCCTCCGCTACTATTCCTTGATGTCGTCCTTAAGCCATAAAGGACAAGGCTTAATTAAGCTATAGACATTTTGAGGTTTACTATGCATGGTTTTCAAAATCAAGTAAAAACCTATTTAAATCTATCAACTTCATAGTCGCACTTTAGGAGAAATGCACACTAAGTTGTATTTATCAGTAATAATATTTTTTCTATAAGAATCGTTAATGCGCGTTAGTACACCGCAACTGAGCGTCGTGGATATGTTAAGGAAGTAACTTATGTTGCTTTTCCAGACGGAGATCCTTCTTGGTTATGTTGGTACTGTTCTCTGAGACACGTAGACGGCTTTTACCACTGATATTTATGCTCAGGGCGTTTCACCTGTTACAGAACGCCATACTTTGATTACCATGGCTGGAGTAAGTCTTATTTCAGGTCTTTTTTTCTGGATGGTCCTGGTACCCCAAGTTGATCCATATTCCTTCCTTTTCAATTATTGTTAATTACAAGAGATATCCTTGCCTCAGAAATTCTAAATCCCCGATCTGAACACATTTTTATGATGTGATGGTATGAATATTTTGCATTGGAAAGGACTGTTACATACCCTTCCCCAAAGCAATCAGTTTTCGGTGGCATCCAGTGCTGCGTTAAGGCACTGGTGGGCCCTGGGCGAAGTATAAACTAGCGCCCCCCTCCTGCTTATCATTGCTTTTAAGAAAATATCATACAATTTTATAAACAGTTTATTAGCAATAAAAAATTAGATAAATATAAAAGGAAAAAATATATATGTATTAAAAAACTGGTTTAATAATATCATTATTTTATTATACACTCATATTTTATTATATATTATTGTAATCGCAAAGCGCAGTGGGCTCCTGACGATGGTGGCCCCTGGGTAACTGTCCCTTTACCCATTAGATAAAACGACCCTGGTGACATCATATTACCTACGAATGCTAAAATGTCAAAAAAGTAGTTCTGATACATTCCATTTCATCGCGACTTTAGTTCGGCTGTGGTTGTCACGTGACTTGCTGTTTTGCATAGTCAGCATCATTTTTACACAGTGCACTCAACTCTTAATAGATTGATCATCAATTATCTTTGCAATAAAAAATAACGAGTTAAATCAAAGTACCATTTCTTCTTAATTCCGTACATTGTTTCTTGTGAAACTTTTCTCTCCATTCTTCTGTATTTATTTGTTATTCCTTACTATATATTTCTATTGATTAGTGGTTATAACTTACAGTTTTTATTATTGAGTGCAAGGTATTATTAAAGCACATAGAAACACAACTGTGATGGAAGTCCAGTCCGTTATTCTACTCCATAACACCATTCAAACAATGGTATGGATCTTTCTGTGTGTTTTTCAAGTATGTTTAATTAAAGCCTAGAAAGATTCTCTGATGCCCTTAAGTCGGATGTATACGTGATAACCGGAGTTTATTCCACGTTAATCAGTTAGGTACAGTTTTATGAAAATTCATCGATATCTGTTATTGTAAATCGATAGGTTGCGTCTAACGTGTATGTTAAAACAGAATACACTATACTTCCAACTATTGAGAGGTTTTTAAAGGCTTTCTTAGGGACAGTAAGTGCTCTAACACAAAGACCTGGGAACTAAGTTTCGACAGCGCCCCCTGGCTTGAAGTAGAAGGAAGCTGCACACCTGTTGGTGGTGTTAAAAGAAGATAGACCTGGTGGTTAGAGAACTCGACTCGCAACCTGCGGGTCGCAGGTTCGAATCCCGTCACCGATCTTTCAGCCATGACGGCATTTTAATGTGACGGTCAATCCTAGTATTCTTTAGTAGAAAGTAACACAAGAGTTGGCGGTGAATGATGTTGACTAGCTGCCTTACTTCTGGTCTATTACTTTTAAATTAGGGATGGCTAGCGCAGATAGCCCTCGAGTAGCTTTGCGCGAAATTCAACAAACAAATAATTACAAGAATAGTGTACTTTTCGGTTTGTATATATAACATTGAAGCAATGACTGTGGTTAAAGCATTTTTGTAGGCTTCATTTTATTAGCCCCCCCCCCCCCCCCCCC
>NW_013667339.1:183489-189295 GCF_000517525.1 Limulus polyphemus | reverse complement strand
GTTTCGATACCCGTGGTGGACAGAGCACAGATAGCCGTTTGTGTAATTAGACCCCAGTGGCACAGCGGTATGTTTGTGGACTTATACGGCTATAAACCAGGTTTCGATACCCGTGGTGGACAGAGCACAGATAGCCGTTTGTGTAATTAGACCCCAGTGGCACAGCGCTATATCTTCGGACTTACAACGCTAGAAACCGGGTTTCGATACCCGTGGTGGGCAGAGCACAGATAGCCCATTGTGCAGCTTTGTGCTTAATTACAAACAAACAAAGAAAATCGTTTTATTACGATATTTTAACATAAAAGCAACCAACTGCTTCATTTCTCTTGTACACAGAAGTTACAGATTTGTTCAATGGTTTTCAGCAAAAAAAATGGTTTTATCGTCAATGGCTCAATGTCTCTCCATCTTGTTATTTCCTCCCCTCAGTTCAGTTGACACGAGTCTTTCATTTCTGCCCTTTTGAGCATTAGTTAGTGCAACGTACTTGGTCAAAGTAAAGAAAACTGTCTCACGTTATACACATAATAAAGACATCAATTTCGTATCTTGAAAGAAACCTTTGTTTGGTCACCCTGTCCGTTAGCTGTAGCTGCTTAGTTCGTTTACTTTCGGACACAAATTATTGTCAATATATCAATATGGCTTATCGAAGAATGAACATATTTTTATCTGGCTGGATGTCTTTCTTTCTTTTCTTTTTTCTATGGAATATATACATATATATACTTATATATCAATTAATCATAAAATATTTTTCCAGTTTATCAAATGCTTCTGTATCGGATCTCTTTTCACGTTCACGAACAGATGAAATTTATTCAACAAGTTTGCGTTGTTGCAAAGTAAATACAGTTTGTTTGTTTGGTTTAGAACGAAGCCACATTTGGCCATCTGTTTTATACACTGCGGGGAATCTAACCCTAGATATTAGAGTTGTAACTTCGCAAACTTACCGCTGTCCCACCGGGGGGGGGGGGAGACCATAAATACAGAGTGAAACTCGAAGACATGTTATACCCTTTGAAAAAGCAACGGTAGGAACCATGAAATAAGTTTGTTTGTTTGTTGTTAAGCACAAAGATACACAATGTGTTATCTGTGCTATCCCCACTACGAATATGGAAACTCGGTTTTTAGTTTTAGAAATCTTCAGATTTTACGCTGTGCCACTGATGGACATAAAACCCGATAACCCGAACTACTTCGGATTTTTTTGTTTGTTTGTCATTAAACACAAAGCTACACAATGGGTTATCTGTTCTCTGCCCACCACTGGTATCGAAATCCGGTTTCTAGCGTTGTAAGTCCGCAGACATATCGCTTTTCCACTGGGGATTTACTTTTTGAAAGAGAAATGATTATTGGGCTTCTTATTTTGCGGTTCATCTAATTCATGATTTCTTAGTTGCATGATGTCACTTATAGGTATTTAAGAAAATCAGGCATATATATAGCTTTATATGGTTTGGTACTCTAATCAACTATAATTTAATAGTCTAAGTAATCCAGTGTTTTACTCGAATTGTGAGTTTTTATGATAAAAGCGCCAAATTTGGTATAAATATACTTGGAATACTCCAGATATGGAGATACGTGATATTCCTTCATCTGCGCTTTCAATCTCATTTCGAGAAGAAGTTTAACTATTGTTTATTTGTTTTGTACAGTAAAGCCACATTGAGCTATCTGCTGTATCCACCGCGGCGACTCGAACCCCAAATTTTAGTGTTGTAAGTTCGTAGACTTAACCGCTGTCCCACCTGGGGATGTTAAGTATTGTGTGACTTACTTAAGTACATAGTTGTTTTGTTTGGTTTAAATGCATGAATAATCCTGAATATTTTTTCAAGTTTTGTTTACTTAAATGTAAATTTTTCAAAAATTTCGAGTACATGCACATGATATTTGCATTTGCGGCGTTTGCTTTTGCTACAATGGTTTCATAGGTTCTACATTGACATGTAAGTGATCAAACTATATGCGTGTAAGATACATCGCTATTTTACGTCTAATAAAAGATTAATTCAATGATAAAGTTTAAGACAAACGTCATCAAACGCAGCATGTTATCGTCAAAACAGCGTATGTTGTTTGCTTTGAGAGGGTGTTAATAGAAAACCCCCCTAAGTTGTGTTACTTTTTAAAATTTAGACACAATTGAATTTTTTTAATGATTTAAGTTAATAAAATGGCAAACCATGTAAACTTTATTGACACCTCCGGTCCATATTCAAAGTCCGTGTCTACATTAGTCACCGACTGGACTAAATGTTGCGTTTGTTAAATGGACTTCCTTCGTATAAATGACAAAAAGAAAGATATATTTTACTCTATGGCTCTCGTGGTTTGGACACTCGACCTCCATCTGCGGTTTCTGAGTTGGAATCCCGTCACCGAACATGCTCAGATTTTCAGCTATGGGGGCGTTATAATGTGATGGAAATAGAGTAGCCCAAGATCTCGTGGCGAGTGGTGTTGATTAGCTTGTTTTCCCCTCTAATCTACCGCTCCTGAATTAGGGCAGGCAGCCCTCGGAGAGCTCTGCGCGAAATTCAACAGAACAAACAAATATTTTTCTTTCTGTCTCAGCATATAATTCAAATGTCCACTCTTGGCAAAGAAATAATTAGCGACAGATGATGAGAATGTGCTACTTTCAAAATGATGTGTCTGTATTGGCACCTTGCTCCTGCGAAGAAGCCGATAGTAGAATGATTGTTTTAGCTTCAGATACGGTTAAACAAGGACACACAAACATAATGACTCGTTCAGTCGGCACAGATGTTGTTGTTTTGGCAGTCTCATTTGTTAATCAAATAAATCTTGATGAGCTTTGAATAGAATTTGGCACAGGGCAGAACAGGAAATTTATGTTTATTCAGGCAATTGCAAACATTTATGGTACATTAGTCTCGAGAGCACTGCCCCCTTTTCCACGCTTTTTCTAGATGCGAACCCGTTTATTCTTGTCTTGGTCTGGACAAAACAAAGGCTTGGGAGACACGGCGTTTATTGCCTTCAACGACTTACATATTTGAAGAAGTGTCAAGGATAATGTGTCAGGTGAGTGTCTTCGTAATCTAGAGAGGTTTGTTGTTATCATGCACGGTAGGATAAGCGAATGCACAAACGTGAACATAATTCGGGAGGAACTTTTTACCAGAAAATAAAAAGGAGGATTGATGGAAAGATCATCCTCAAAAAATACATTGGTCCAACAAATACCAAGGCGGACATATATGGAGGCAAAGTTTGCGTCATAACCCAGACTTGCCAAATCCAAACGACTGGAGTTGGAAATGGGAAGATGGATCATGCCAGCGAATGTGGCTTACACTATCAGAAGCTTCACAGACTGCACTCGAATTAATCAAACGTGAATGAAAAAAAAATGTTGTGGGAGGCGATGAAAATATGTAAATTCAACGCTTCTGTGTATCTCATTATGCTGGTGTGATGGACATTACACACAAGAATAGACTTTTATCTTTTAAGACTGGACAGTTTTATACACACGAATTGTTTTGAATTTTGATTATCAAATCGCGTGTCATGCTAAAACGGTATCATACTGAACAGATACGGGGAATATCTTCGTTGTATTTATATGACATTGAAATGTTTTCGTTGGCGCATGCGCAGGTGACCGATATCTCGATATAGCTACTTGATTTGTTTGTATGTAGTTAAGCACAAAGCTACACAATTGGATATCTGTGTTCTGCTCACCACGGGTATCGACACTCGGGTTATAGCGTTATAAATCAGCAGACATTCCGCTGTGCCACGGGGGGGGCACTTTTACGAAACCACTTACATTTCTTAACCAGATAATAAAAATTATAGGTGTCGCCTTCAGTATGCACATTCACGTTTTTGATTGTAAATGACCATTTTGTGGTTTTTCAAGAATTAACGCATGAAATACAATTGTATTATTATAACATTCAACCAAAGGTATTTATTCTCTTAGTTATTATGTTGAAATTATTATTTTCAGATAAAGTAGAAAAGTTAGAAGTTCCACTTTTGTAGGAACATTTAAATTTCAAGGGTGTAAAGCCATTTCATATCAGCACTCATCACACGTGATCTGAAATATATGTGCATGGTTCGTGAAAGATTACAACTTATTATCAAAAACGTATTCTAAATTCTCTCGTAAGTGATTTGTTTTGTTTTTTTACCCGACAGAATTAAAAAGAAAAACAACTGATTATACGTTGTGCAACAATCTGGATGACATCATTACAATATGCAATGTGTCGTAAAAAGTCATTGAAGAAATTATTAATTCACTCATGGTGGAAAAAAATCTTTACACACACTTCTTTCAGAATTGGTAATTCACTATTCATGTGAAATTGCAGTATCTAACGGATTTTTACTTTGTTACGTCATTGAATGCAATGTTTATCTTAACTGAAATATTTTATATATATTCGGTCGTAAAAACGAAAATGACTTTGACGTAACCTGAGACGTTTGGAAGTCTTTTCAACGATTAAGGACGCATGTTGCAAGCATGTCTTGATGATGTATCAGTTTCAGTTTCTGGTTAGTCACGTGAATATTTTTGAAACACTTTAAATTTTTGCTACGAATAATAGTCTAAAATTTTCAGTCCTACGCTGAGTTTCTCTCTTCGTTAAGATCGTAATTTAACCGTATTAATGAAAATGTATATATTAATGAAACTTTAATTTTGATTTACGTTTATGTACACAACATTGTTACACATAAATAAAGTAAGATATAATAGTAAACTAGTTGGTCGACCCCTGGTGGCTCAATGGTAAGCTTGAGGGTTTATAACGCTAAAATTCTGGGTTTGAACCGTGCGCGGGCTCATCGCAGCTAGCCTATTGTATAGTTTTGCGAAAATATTCAGAATTTCCAAACTGAACTGCACCTTATGAGGTACACGTGCTAAATGATCAGGTCAGAGACCTTGAAGTTCAGGCATATCCTTCCTTAACATAAAACTGATAACCAGAAATAAAATCATTCAGCAGCGCGTGACTCCTACATTGATACTATTAATTGAATAGCGGGATTGACTGGCACACTTACAACGCCCTTACAGCTGAAAGTGTAAATAGTGGTCAGTGGTATATATCACGGCTCGAACCTTGGGCCGTAATATTTTGATAACACAGATAGTTTTGAGCTATTTGTATTTAGACTGGTGTTAATATATTCCTTGAAAGTAGAAGAGCAGAAATATATTACAAGAAAGAGTAGATTGAAGGTTTGTCTGGAAATATTAGGATTAGTTTGAAGAATTACTGCAAGCGAAGACTAGTTAAAAATAAAATTAGTGAGTAAGACGTAAAAAAAGATTGTGTAATTGAGGATTAGAATAGATAAATGCCTTAAAGATTGGGGAATTAAGAAAACAAAACGCAAGAATCCTAGGTCGAAAATTAACTTTGAAAGTTGAAACGTAGTCTGAACAAAATTTATAAAATAGGATATGTTTAGAAAACAATTTTCATATTGAATCACCATGCCTCTGACCATCACTGCGGCTTGTGACTATGTATGCTAAAAACCTTGACCCTCTTGTTGCAATTCAGTTCAATCGTCTTGATTTGAAAGTGGAGATGGGGCTCAAAATTGATTTCTTCTGGGAGGATTAAATTATGATACTTTCTGAGGCAATGTTTTACTATAAAAGTGTATAAAGCAGGAAATTTTAGCATTTCAAAGACTGAGATATCTGTAGTATTGAACTATACCGGTAAAGCAACGGATTGAAATCAAGTACAATTGAAATTCACGATATATTACTCAATGA
>NW_013667339.1:181985-183262 GCF_000517525.1 Limulus polyphemus | reverse complement strand
GTTGGGTTGCTCAAATAGGACATTGTAAGTCGTCATTCACGCACGGTTGATGGACTTTGAAAAGTCTGTAAAGAGGAAAGGGAACAACACTGACTTTAGTGTTTCGCGCAAAAGTCTCCTGCAATAAAAACTGCACTGTAAATCTAATTGGCAATTACCAGAACCATCACATAGAACAACATCGATGGTAGAAAAAGGGGTTGTATAGTCCAGGCACTCATCCTGGTATCATTACCACAGATTCTAAACTTCCTTCTGTATACATTTTAGGAATGATGGGTAAACAGTGATTAAATTTAAAGATTCACTTTGAAAGATTTTTATTGTTTTTCTGTAGTTAAGCACAAAGATACACAAATGGACATTATGTAGTATGTCCTCCACGGGTATCGAAATACTGTTTTTATCGTTATAAGTCTTCAGACTTACCGCCGAGCCACTGGGAGGCATTTTGAAAGAAACATGTAACGCAAGTAAATTTTGTAAAAGAGGAATGGTTTAACGATATGTCTCGATGTGATGCTGTCACGAAATGGTTGAAAATAGAAGGGTAGACCTCAAACGTAAAATATAAATAAACGAGGAGTGGCAGACCTTCTATAGCTATCAATCTAACATATAACAAGGCATCATCTACAACCAGTTACCTAGCTATCAATCTAACATATAACAAGGCATCATCTACAACCAGTTACCTAGATATCAATCTAACATATAACAAGGCATCATCTACAACCAGTTACCTAGATATCTATCTAACACATAACAAGGCATCATCTACAACCAGTTACCTAGCTATCTATCTAACACATAACAAGGCATCATCTACAACCAGTTACCTAGCTATCTATCTAACATATAACAAGGCATCATCTACAACCAGTTACCTAGATATCTATCTAAAATATAACAAGGCATCATCTACAACCAGTTACCTAGCTATCTATCTAACATATAACAAGGCATCATCTACAACCAGTTACCTAGATATCTATCTAAAATATAACAAGGCACCATCTACAACCAGTTTCCTAGATATCCACTTAACGTATAACAAGGCACCATCTATAACCACTTACCTAGCTATCCACTTACCATATAACAAGGCACCATCTTCAACCAGTTTTCTATCTATCTATCTATCTAACATATAACAAGGCACTATCTACAACCAGTTGAAAGAGCTCAGGATCTTTCTAATATTTCTGTTTCTGTAACATCCAGCGATAAGTAATTTATACGTATAGATTCAATGAACCCAGGTTATTTGTCGTATG
>NW_013667339.1:161447-180985 GCF_000517525.1 Limulus polyphemus | reverse complement strand
TTTGTAATACACAAAAAATGGTGTGTTTTGGTCTGTCAACTGCTCACTATAAATTTGTAATACACGAAAAAAATTGTGTGTTTTTTATGTGTCAATTGTTTCTCATGAATTTGTAGTATATGAACACATGGTGTGTTTTTGTTTCAACTGTTCATCATGAATACGTAATATACGAAAACATGATGTGCTTTTATGTGTGAATTCTTCATGGTCAATATGTAATATACGAAAATATGGAGTTTTTCTATGCATCGACTGTTCACCATAAATTTTTAATACAAGAAAACGTAGCATGTTTTATGTGCCAACTGTTCACCATAAATTTGTAGCTGGTCAAAGCACTGGTTACATATATGTGTATGTATCATTTTTATTATGTTGTCTCTTAATTATTAAGTCTTAATCATTTTTATTTTTATAAATAAATCTTACCCCACAAGAAATTAACTGGGATATGCGATTTTTATGTATGTTTGACTTTCATATTAAGTTTCGTAACACTAGCCTAATAACTTTACAAGTGGCCTGACTCAGAGCTCATTCGAAAAATTATGTTATAGCCCTGATTAATATATATATATAAACTTTAGAATTATGGAACACCAAATACTACACTAAGTAACTCACTAAACGTCTTTCTTGCTCCCAGGTTAGCGAGAAATTGGGTCGGAAGAGAAAACGACACGAGGGAAAGACAGGGAAGACGCAGAACGTCTCCGAAACGGGAGGTAACTGGAAAAGAAAACACTTCACTAAAGCAACTATGTGAATAGATTATTGTCTGTTTGTTTGTTTTAAGTTAAGCATAAAGCTACATAATGGACTATCTGTGCTCTGCCCACCACGGGTATCGAAATCTGGTTTCTAGCGTTGTAAGTACCGATGTGCCCCTGGGGGTCATGTAAATAGAACACTGGCAGAGTCACATGACAGCCAGACTGTGATAACCGAAATATTCGTGACACATAAAAGTTAAATAATGCATAGACGAATATCAATTTATCTTTTATAAAATTTGTTATTGATATAACCTTAGTATTTTCCCAAAAATTATCATTTTAAACGTCAATACTGACTTTCTGCTACCACAAACAGCCATCGGTTTATATTAAATCAAAGAAAGGTGATAGAACATGTGTGATTTAGATGGGTAGTGTGGTTATCTTTGCGTTAATATAAAATGGATCATTTCTTAACTTAAATGTGTGTATACACTATTTTATCACCTGTTTGCAGATACTTTTGTATCTCAAATTTATCTCTCTTGAAAACGTAATGCGACTACATTATCACCTCTGCAACTTTTCAAGAAGAGTCAGTACAACATCTGGCATATGATCCGACTGGACAAACGTTCAGTTAGTGTTTGTTAGAGAGCTACAATGTTTATAGTAAGGAGAAGAGATACAGACTTTATGATATTAGGAATACATCTTGTGATATTAGGAATATATCTTGTGATATTAAGAATATATCTTGTGATATCAGGAATATATCTTGCAATATTAGGAATTTATCTTAAGCGCAGAGTCTTCTCTATTGTCAAGGGGGTTAATCTTACTTTATAAAAACCTATTTGCATACGCTAATGTAGCGGTGCTTCGCCGCAGTAAGGAGCTGTGGCGTTACGGACATTTAACAGTGCAATGCCTCTAACGCTAATATCAGCTTCAGAATTATATGACCGTTCTTTCCGAATGAGAATTATTCATATAGCTAGCTCGTTAAACGATGTATAACTAAAGAACACAGCATTTTAAAAAGATAAGCCTTCACTGCTATTCGTGGAAAAACAAATGATAACACAGAATAGCTTTTGGGGCAATAAGGGACTCCGAAAACACACCCAAAGTCAAGCCGGAACAATAAACCATCTGCAAAGTGAAGACTATGATTACGATAGAGAACCTTCCGACCTACAAAGCTATTGCAATAAAGCTGAGGGACTTTTACTGGTACATATAACAAGATATAAAAAAAATCACTTGAAACTGCGGAGAGGTCACAAGCTTCCAGCCATATCTCCGAATCAATGACTCTTTAATGAGAAAGGTGGTAGAAGCAACTGAAATAACATTTATCTCATTCTACCACGTACCCGTGAAGTCCTCTCCATACAACGACAATGCTCTTTTGTGCCTTTTTTCCGTTTACAGGTGTACTTGGAATCCGATGTTCATGTTCAACAGAGTATCTGTAGAAAATCATAGAGATGTGCAGTCTAAGACTGAACTCACTGTCCTTCACTGAAACGTATTATAATGGAAACTGCAACATTGGACCTCACTGACGTCCAGTCCATTACAATGGAAAGCAGTATTGGGTATTACTGATGTCACTGCAGAGCTGAGGATCACTGAAGTTCATTAAAATGGAATCTGCAGAGTTGAAGATTACTGAAGTTCATTAAAATGGAAAGTGCAGAGTTGAGGATCACTGAAGTTCATTAAAATGGAAACTGCAGTACTGGACATCACTGAGACACATTACAATGGAAACTGTAGTACTGGACATCACTGAAGTTCAATACAATGGAAACTGTATCACTGAACATCACTGAAGTTCAATACAATGGAAACTGTAGTATTGGACATCACTGAAAGTCAATACAATGGAAACTGCAGTACTGGACATCACTAAGACTCAATGATGTTCATTGCTGAAGTTTCCATTGTACTGAACTTCAGTGATGTTCAATACAACAGCTTCCATTGTAATGAGCCTCATTGATGTTCAGTGCTGCAGTTTCCATTGTGATGATCTTCATTGATGTTCAGTACTACAGTTTCCATTGTAACTGAGACTCATTACAATGGAAACTGCAGTACTGGACATCACTGAAGCTAATTACAATGAAAACTGCAGTGTTGGACATCACTGAGGCTCGTTACAATGGAAACTGTAGTACTAGACATCACCGAAGCTCATTACAATGGAAACTGTAGTACTGGAGATCACTGAAGTTCGTTACAATGAAAACTGCGCGTAATCACAGCCACTAGAATAAGCACGAACAACGATGGAGGAAGAACTTCCAAGGGCAGCATAAGACCTGGAACTTTTATAAATCAGCTCTCGGGAACCCCACTTTGTTGTTGTTTTTTCTCTCTCTCTCTTTTAACTGAACAAGGCAAAATAAAGTTTGTAAGACAAAAATGGCTGTTTCAGATTAAGTTTTGGGGATTATTACTTATTTGATCACTTTCACAATTAGGCTTGATGAACGACAATTAACCATTAAAAAACTCTTCCTAATAAGCTAATAAGCTCGAAAACTAATTTAACGGTAGAATACCAATTGCAACCAAAGGCAAATTTTCCCCAAAATATAGCACGGCATGTCCTGGTGGTTAAAGCGCTCGACTCGCAATCTAAGGGTTGTGGATTTGAATCTCCGTCACCGAAGATGCTCAGCCGTGGAGGTGTCATAATGTGATGATCAATCCAACTATTCCCTCTAGTCTATCACTGCTAAATTAGGGACGGATAACGCAGATAGCTGTTTTGTAGCTTTACGCGAAACTAAGAACAAACCAAAAGTATACGTGTAGCCAAAGTCAAGTGTACCGAAAAGTGTACTAAAATCTAACCCAACAGTTTAGAAATAGATGTGTAGTATATAAACTCTGTCTAACATCAGTAAGAAGTGAACAGTTCAGGATAGGTGCTGCTTGTCACTCAAGTTTCTAGTAGTCATTGCTTGTAACATTTTAGTAAATATTAATTTAAAGTTCTAAGGTATTCGTACTGTCAACCTTTTTTTTTTTTTTGCAAGTATTAATGAAATGTAAATTGTCATTAAATCTGCAACACATATGGTTTTCTGAATTATTGTGCATCTTGTTTTTTTCTATTGTTCACTGCTTCATTTATTATTTTCGCTTTATTTCCAAACATTTACATTGAACAACAGGAAACAGAAATGTTTTCAAGTTATAAATAGATACACGCTCTATGATATGCACGTGGTCTTGTTCCTTGTATACGTGTTTGAGTGAGCTTCCAGATTGTTGTTTGTTTACTGTATCTCTTCGGATTGTTACTACGTTAAGACCAGAACAAACGTTTGACTAGACATAGTTTTAATTCTTCCTTCGTGATTGTCTGCTTTCTATGTAATGAGTTTTGGTAACGTAATCTATTAAGGAAATAAATTAAAGCAGTGATCTCAGGGATCAGTTATTCCATTTATAAGAACAGTATTGCTTAGACATAAATTCTTTAACACGTACTTTGAGCTTGGAAAAAGTTTTAAACATATTTAATTAATTTTTTTTGTGTATTATATATGTGAAATAATTTCAAGACACTTCAAACAACCCCTTCTACATAACTTGTATATCTACCTGGCATTTTACACGAATTCTGTATTCATCTCCACGTATTTAAACATCTTCAAAATTCAGTATTCATCTTCACGTGCTTAAACATCTTTCTTCAAATATTACTTTTTGTAGGCGAAAAAATTAAAACACACATGGCATCAAATTAAATACTTTGTTTATTCATCTTCAAGCAAGATATTATTTCCCAATATGAAAGTTAAGTTTGATCCGTTCAGTGTGATTTTGTTTATTTCAGAATTTGGCGCAAAGCTATATATAAGGGCTATCCATCTGTGTATAGCCGCCCTTAATTTTGAACTGATAATCTATATGAAACGCAGCTAGTCAACAGCACCCACAGCCAACTCTTGTTTGGTCAGATAACAGGATTGTACTAGAGATAATAAGAATAAAATAACCTTATCATCTCAGGTCAAGCCTTCGAGCCCCCACCTCCAAGTGGCTCAACGGTAAGTCTGAGGGCTTATAACAGTCAATACCAGATTTCGGTACCCGTGATGGGCACAGTACAGATAGCCCATTGTGCAACTTTGCGCTTAACTACAAATAAACATTCGAACACTTAAACAAATCGAGTAGACAACATACCTGCCTTCCAAATAAGAAGGCTTAGGTTAAAAGTCCAGCTCCTGCCACCACATTCAGTCCTTCTCAGAGTCCTTTGAATATGATATTGTTATGTAACCATCCTGATAAACACTGTCAGGTCATTCTAGAATTATTGTGAAATCGTGAAGTCTTATGCTTACGAAGATATCAAATAAAACTTTTACTATCCTGTGTGTTTTGGTGTTGTTTTAAAGGGTTTGATAACCTAGGGTCACTTGCCACGTTCAATGGTAAAATAAAAGATAAGACAGTATTAGATATCTAATAAAGTAACTAACAGAGACAAAGCTATAACAGTGAATTGATTCTCAAAATTATTTTAATGGGCAACATTCAACAATCGTGGGGTTTTCTATATTTCAGTTTGTTTTCATATACCACCAGCCCGGCATGGCCAGGTGGTTAGGGAACTCGACTCGCAATCTGCGGGTCGCGAGTTCGAATCCCCGTCACACCAAACATGCTCGCCCTTTCAGCCGTGGGGGCGTTATAATGTGACGGTCAATCCCACTATTCGTTGGTAAAAGAGTAGCCCAAGAGATGGCGGTGGGTGGTGATGACTAGCTGCCTTCCCTCTAGTCTTACACTGCTAAATTAGGGACAGCTAGCGCAGATAGCCCTCGTGTAGCTTTGCGCGAAATTCAAAACAAACAATATACCACCAAGAAGTTTCAAGTCATCTAGATATTCTAGCTTACCATTTACCGTGGTTCAACAGTATGTTTACAGACTTGCAACGCTAAAATACGGAATTCGATTCCCCACGATAGACAGAGATTTGAGTTAGAGAGAAAAAAAAAACACAAAAACTACAGAATGAAGTAGAGATTGCTTATCATGTGACATGCATCTAAGTGATGTAAAATATTTCCTTTTGATGTATACCACACGTTTAACTACATTTTGGCAAGTACACCCTATATTTGAAGATGATGGGTGTATTATATACACGTACGACTTTTATGTAAACTACATGGTAAAATAATAGCTAATAAATGGCAACTGGCAATTTTACACCTACATTGAATATCTCTTATATTTTGACATTTTACAGAACATTAATTTGTACGGAATAATAGTTTAATGTTATTTTTTAGTGCGAATGTGACCCAACATGGAAAGGTGGCTAAAGCGCTTGACTCGCAATCTGAGGGTCGCGGGTTTGAACCCCCTTCCCACCAAATATGTGACGCTCAATCCCAGTGTTCGTTGGTAAAAGAGTAGCCCAAGAGTTGGCGGTGGGTGTTGATGACTAGCTGCCTTCCCTCTAGTCTTACACTGCTAAATTAGGGCCGGCAACGCAGATAGCCTCGTGTAGCTTTGCGCGAAATTCAAAAACAAACTGAGTATGAATATTGGTTTTCAATTTTCTTAAACAGAAAACCACGGTGCCTTTGAACTCTTGTCTTAATTCAGAAATTTAGGTATAACAATAACTAAGACAGTACAGGTCACAGTTCAGGATTCTCAAAGTGAGAAAATCACACCTGTCAGGTCTAAACTTTTTCATTTCCAAAAGACATTTTTTCATCCTTGGAGAAACTTTCTTTATCTCTGAGAACAATATATTATTATAACTAAAGAATGTGACCCATCCTTGGGAAAACTTTTTTATCTGTGACGATAGGATATATTACTATTAAAGAATATGACTCATCCTTGGGAAAACGTTTTTATCTTTGATCATAGGATATTCTGATAGTTAAAGAATGTGACTCATCCTTGGGAAAACTTTTTTATCTGTGACGATAGGATATATTACTATTAAAGAATATGACTCATCCTTGGGAAAACGTTTTTATCTTTGATCATAGGATATTCTTATAATTAAAGAATGTGACTCATCCTTGGGAAAGTTTTTTTTATCTTTGAGGCCATCCTCAAAGATCAAATATATTATTATAATTAAAGAATATAACTCATCTTTGGGAAAGCTTTTTTTATCATTGAGGATAGGATATTATTACTATTAAAGAATATGACTTATCCTTGGGAAATTTTCTTCATACGTGAAGCTAAGATATTATTATAATTAAAGACTATGACTCATCCTTGGGAAACTTTCTTCATACGTGAAGCTAAGATATTATTATAATTAAAGAATATGACTCATCCTTGGAAAACTTTCTTCTTACGTGAAGCTAAGATATTATTATAATTAAAGACTATGACTCATCCTTGGGAAACTCTCTTCATACGTGAAGCTAAGGTATTATTATAATTAAAGAATATGACTCATCCTTGGGAAAACTTTCTTCTTACGTGAAGCTAAGATATTATTATAATTAAAGAATATGACCCTTCCTTTGGAAACTTTCTTCTTACGTGAAGCTAAGATATTATTATAATTAAAAAATATGACTCATCTTTGAAAAAACTTTCTTTACTATGAGGCTAATATTATGGACAAATTTGACTCATTATTAGGAAACTTATTTTGTCCCAGGTACCTTTCCTTTCAGTAACTTTTTTCCTCATGAGATCTTAATTATTATTTACCAAAAAATCAAATATCATCCTTGGGAAGCCTTTTTTTTACAAGAAGAATTAGGATTTTATTTCTTTTCAGTGAATATATTTATCCTTAGATGAAGTTATGGTAAGTAAAGTGATGCTTAAAACAGGATCTACAAACTAATCTTTGGTAAAATAAAAGTTTTGAGACGCTCAAAACTTTTATTCTCTTAAAAATGGGTTCCTCGTTATCGAGTTTTAATCTGTGGTAGAGGGCTAGATTTTGGAGCTAGCGAGCTGGATTCCAATCCATACGATACCATAACGTATTCTCTGCACTTTAAGCTGTGGGTGCGTAATAGAAATGACAATCAATCCATCAGCGTGGATAGTGGGTGGTAGGATTCTTTTGACAGGCTGCCTTCTCTGTGGTCAATATATAGTTAAAAATTAGGAACGGTGGCAGATAACCTGAATAGCTTTGCCGTAAATAAATAAAAAATACAAATGCAAACAACTGTAGCTCCTGGATTATTTCTATAATTCATTCTGTTTAACAGCGAGCGCTTTTATTTGACCCTAGTATGAATTATTGTATAGTAAAAATTATAATTTAATCTAGCTCAGAAACCAATACTCTCAATATTTCGATACTGATTGAAGAATAACGTATCCTTATTGTCGAAATATTCAAAGAAGAATGTTTCAAATACAGACAAAAAAGTTTCATCACTTAATTTATTAACTGAGTAACCTTTAGTTGGATCTTCTGAGGCAAGCATAAATGTTCCAATACATTTTATAAAAATAGTATTTTATCGATGTCTCCAAAGATCTGCTTGATACATTTTGAGATATGATACTGATTAATAATATTTCATGTACCGTATTATTGCATTCATGAATAAGCTGACAGTTAAACTATCTATTAGTAACAACAAACATTGTATGTTTACATTAGTATCGTGTTGTTTTGATATCTCGTTATGGCTGATCTAACTAAAATGATCTTTTTTTCAGGGGTGGTGGAAATAGCGATTGGGAATTTGGTAACATAATTCAACAAGGTTAGAGCTTTTGGAGAAGTAACTAATAAGTTGAGTAACAAAAAGATTAAATTAGATTAAATTTTTACCAACAAAATCCATACGTAAGGAATGTTGTATCATTGAGAGGCTCTTTATTAATTAATGTTTAATACTTTAAATTGCATGTGTTGTGTCTTTCTAATCTACAGGACATTTGTGGAGCTGGTGTTTACAAACATTCTATGGATGTAGAATATAATATCAATCGTATGTTCAACCATTTTAAGTGCTTGCTATAAGTTAGAAAATCAAAGCAAATATTAGCATAGATATCAGTCATCAATAGTATTAGCAAAATGAGTAAGATTGAAAAGAAAAACATTGGCGAGAAGAAAGAACACATGTTAAGGATGATTACACTTGTGTTAACGAATAAGAAAAATGTTGGATAAACACGTGATGATAACCAAGAAGGGAAGCATAATGTGTTCTGTTCTAGGATTTGAAATAAATATTATATCGAATGTTAATTAAGAAGACTCACAATTCGAAACCACCTGCCTAGAAGGCCTTTTGAGGCTTCCATTTTATCTGAAGACTTAGTAAATAAAACAAGCGAAGCTTGTTTCCTATAGATGTTATTACGTATGTTAAATTAAGTGAAACTTGTTTTCTATAAATATATTATTATGTCTCTTAAATGAACCTTGTTTCTTATAGATATTGTTACGTCTGTTAAGTGAAGTTTGTCTCCTATAGATATTATTACGTCTGTTAAGTGAAGTTCGTCTCCTTTATATATTATTACGCTTTTTAACTGAAGTTTGTCTCCTTTATATATTATTACGCTTTTTAACTGAAGCTTGTTTCCTATAGATATGATTACGTCTCTTAATTGAAGTTTGTCTCCTATAGATGAGTCAACAGGAAAATAAATTCTAAATATAAATTCGACTGAAATGTTAAGTGATGTCCCTAGGGTGTCCCAGAAGCCTGGACTCATAGGGAGACTATACATTATATTCTTAAACTTAAACAAACACGTTACTAATGTCAGTTGTACATATTTCAAGAAAGAAAATACCCTGATGGCACAGTATACCAAGAGTCAACATGTGTATGACTGTTAATGCCATGTAATTTGAATAATATATAAATTGAGAATACATTGTGTATTTTTCCCTATGGCTCCATACTTCTGTGACACCCCCCCGTATAATTAAATGCTATATTTTTCTGCGCTTTTCTTAGGTGCACAGACAGAGCTAATACCGTTGTTACTTTTTCTAAATAATATATATTCACCGTTTGTTTTAGGTATGTAGAGAGCTAATACTATTTCTTCCCGATATGAATAATATATATTTTCAGCTCTTCTTTTAGTGTGTGTGTTCTTTTTTTAAATGATAGATTTTTCAGCGCTTCTTTTAGGTATATGTAGAGAGTTAACACTACTAGTTCCTTTTCTAAACATTTGAGCACAACAGGTAATTTGCTTGGAAACATAATATCAACCAACTTTTAGTTATACATTTTTTTCTAAGTGCACATGATATCTGATCTAGTATAATTAATAACGAATAAAAGTTTGAGAATGAAATTTCAGATAATAGGAGGCACTGGGCTTTGAATTATTTCACTAATTTTTATGTTTACGTGAACTCATATTTCCACATATTTCACATATTTTGTATACAGTGGAAAAATTCTAGTTGAAACTAAAATTATACTATCATTGTTCGTAATTAGGGTGACATTGGTGACATTCACCAATACACGGAGTTATCTTTCTATTACTTCATATCTGAAAACAATGTTGTTGTTTTCAAAAAATAATCTCTATATTAAAGACAGGTCTCTACGCTAATTTTTCAATAGTTTTTTTTCTTCTTTTTTCCTCAGTCTGCGCTACGTGCAAGTTACGACACTGATTGACGACATAACAAAAATTCGTAGCTCATTTATACTGCGCAATGATTGTTGCTTAGCAACGTTCTGACGACAAAACTTTCAGCGAAGTAGGAAAAATCCACTGGCAGTATTGTCTTGACCTATTTATCGATTAGTTATCATTAGGTTATATATATATATATATATATACATATCGATCTGATAACTGTTTCTCTTAGAAATGATCGAGAAAACTTTATAAATCTGATAACTTGAAGCAATTTCAACAATGTTTAGAACGTAAGCTTTGTTTAGATGTGAATTTAAACAGTTAACTTCATAACAGCTTAAAACATCCCCTATTTTCTAGATATCCACTAGAGGCACCGCCAAACTTGGTATTACGACCGTTGTCAATTTATAAATAAGCTATTTTTATACTCGTGAATTGTTTACTTCACTCGAAAACAATTGCTAAACTATTGGTACAAAAGTAACTATGTAAAATATTGTTAGAATAAAATGAGTATTTACTGCTAAATAAATACTAACTGGGCCACTATTTATAACAGCGAACAAACACGTATCCTATTAGTTTTTTTTTTATATTTCATTCGTTTGTACTTTTAAACAGTTTCTCAGTAAACAGAAAGTGTTCATTGTATGATGCTGTGACGTCATTGGACTGTTTGTTTGTTTTGAATTTTGAATTTTATCATTCTATTATTTCAATAAGTCACTTGTGGGTTAGGAATTTAAATCATTGTTCTCGAAATAAAATAATGAAAATAAAGTATTTTTGAAAATAAACAAGGATTTGAAACAGTCAACTGCAAACACAAATATATTTAAGAACGTAAAGAGTAATTTAAAAACGAGACAAGGTCCTCTTCGTATCTATGACTTTCGATACACCTTTAAAAAACTTTACTTTAACGTGGTTCTTTTCTTTTTTATGAATTCCATCTATTAAAAGTCTAATGAAACAAATCTTCTTACTATAATGGACGTAGCGTTTATGTCAGCATCTATGTATGTAACCAAAACCCCTGCGCCATCTATTGAATGGCACCACAAACAAAAATCTATAACAAATTTCACACCTTGGGTATTAAAGATTCAGACAATTAGAAAAATAACTGCGGTGTGCGAAACAACCATTTCTTTATAACAGAACACAATTTTAAATAAAAGTGCTCTCCTCACAACAAGAACACGACTTTCACTAGGAATGGACGTGAAGGTTTGATTAGATTTTTATTGATGTAATTTTTAAATGAAGTACTGAGAAACTGAAGTTTTTAAAAAATATATTATTTTTCAATAAACGGTATTACTTTTAATATATAAAAACATTACAGTTTATATTAGTAAAATTTATGAAAAATTGAGCTCTGTAAATTGAATCATTTTGACGCTATGAGTTGCGTATGACTAAAGAGCACAATCCGAACACTTTTCCCGTGCAGTACTTCCCAGAAAAATAATATTTTTTTAGAAAATGTTCACTTTTTCTAATTTTTTAAAAAAAAGAGATATGAATACTACGATTAATAATTACTAGTCGTAGAGCAGCGTTTCTAATAGTAATCTATAAACATTGAAAATGGCGTCAATTCAAGTGACGTTTAAAGCCAAAAACGTAACGCGCATTCTTTAGATGTTTGTTGTTACGATTGGGTTCGAACCCATTAATAAGTTATAGGGGAAAATAAGATCGTTTTCCGTATATGTTATGTTAATTATGATCATCTGACAGATAATTGTTTTAAAGTAAGATGCTTATACATATGATATGTTTTTTACTTCGTACACTACCACAAAAGCAGAGTTAGTTTTATCATGTCATTAACATCTAATTCGCATTCACTACAATGTTTTACATTTATTGAAAATTACTTGAAACTTCGATTATTACCGATCAGTCAATATGAAATAATGTAATTTACAATAAATTAAAATATACATTTTCAAAAATGAATGTCTTCGCGATGAATAACAATATTACCTAGTTATACCTACTTTATAGTTTATATTTTTATTTTAAGTTGAAATAAATATTTAGGAGATGTTTATCTTATCAAAAATCATATTTATTTTTATCAAAAATTAAATGAAATTGGAACTTATTTATGAAAATGAATTAAAAACTGCGATATTATTTACAGTGTTATTTGAATGTTTTTCATGATAAATACTAATATTAACTAGTCGTAGTTATGTTATAGTTTATAGTTTATTTGTTTCAATTCAATTTTTTTTCTTTAATATGTTATTCAACTTAAAAGATTCTGTAAGTTCGTGAGAACACGAACTTTTCAACACGTTGAGAGAGTTCTAAGAAGATTGACCTGTTGTGTTTCCTTATGGTATTCTACATAAAGAAAGTACAGAGGAAATCCTACCAGTTTGAGTTTCAATTTCCATCAACATGATATTTTTCTTTGGCCCATATTTCGTGGATACACTATCTCGAAAGCGAAGGAGGGGGCGGGGTATTGAGAGGTCAAACTTTGCACCATGATAGATCTCATATGGTGACTGAAGGATAACACTACTGGACCTGTTGTTATAATTCTCTATTGCATAGACATTGGAAATGGTGGCCAGTGTTCTCCGTGTACACGGCAGCATCCACTTTGCCTCCCATAAAATTTGATGATTTTACGATTTCCCCAATTTAAATTGTGTTTTTGGCCTAAAATTAAGACACACTATAAATAAATGAAGATTGGAAAATGAGTCAATGAACGTGATAGCTAGAGATAAAGAGTTGAAAAGATGAGAAAAGAGATTTAAGTAAAAACAGGTCATTTAAGTTGTGAATTAAACTGCTTATTTTCACGTTAAAGTACTCACGCTAGACGGCCATTTTCAGCGGCACTTTTATCGTAACAATATATTTATATATTTGATTTTTAATAATGGATTTGACCACAACGGACCGCTAGCACAGCAAATTAAGTTACCAAAACTATAGAGGCTCAAGAAAACTAGCCTTATTAAAAGCTCGAAGGCTTACAACGCTAAAATTCTAGTTTCAATCCCTGGGGTGAGCTCAGAGCAGCTTATGTATTGTAAAGCTTTGTGCTTAAACCAAACAAACAATGATTTTCCAACCTCTTCATCAGCAAGGATCAACACGATCACATATGTATTTTTTTTCGGATCATCTTTTAATTTCAGTATCTTATCAGCTTTTTGTAACATTGGTTTTGTTGGTGAGGCTTTTGAGTGCTAGACGTAAAAATAAACATACAATAAAAATATATATATATTCTTTTTGTATTCCTTCATTACACAAAACCTCACAAAATGCAATATAACAAGTGGCCTATATTTCAATTACGTTTAAACATTTTGTGGCTTCTTAAAATATTGCATTTACAAGATAGGTAAACTTTTACCAGTCGATCGACCGCTGATAGAGGTTATTGGTAAAACTTAATTTTTTTTGTCCAAAATGAAAACAAGTGTGTAACGATAAGCAATAATGAAATTCACAAAATCGATTAAATCGCTCATATTAGTTACTTGTATCCATACAAATCAGGGGATTGTGATATTCCAAGCCTAAAGATATAAAAGTTGGCAATGCTTGTTACAAACGACGCCATTTAGTGTAGTGGGCTACGTCAGTGTGTTATATAAAAAGAAACTCTAAATATAGAGAACACATTTTTGAGAAACGTCACAGGCCAGTATACGTACAAAGTAATAGGGAGTAACTCCTCCGCTGATCATTGAAAGAAATACACGATTGGCTAACCATTGTATATTCTGTTTTCCCACGCAGATTAATTATAGAACATGTACAGGTTTTGTAAACTCAATCTCGTTACTGTACAGCCTTAATAAACTGTCAAAAATAATTCGTTGTCTTAATTAGTAACAATGTTTTCAAGAGACATCAATAATACAAAGGAGGCAGGAATCGGTATTCCGTGTGACGTGCATATGTCTTTCATTGAGTGTACAAAGTTGAAATAAGTAGGTGTATTATTTTTATTTATTTATTAATACAACATAATACATTCAAGTAATGTATAAAATAAAGCGCCATCTGTCTATACAATACAGCCATGTGAATATTCTACCTCCAACGGTTATTTTACTCGCCTAAATGATTTTTAAAAATTTTAAATGACTTTATTCAGAAACGAAACGTACTACACCATACTTCTGTAACAGAAAACTAACTGTCAGTGCAGAAGAGGAGATTGTATTTTAATCGTACTTGATGATACAAGTGGTTTGATTGAAAGGTCAAAGTCATCGCTGACTCAGTCCTGTAAATATTTCATCTGAAAATACAGAAATAAACGGATGAGTTTCAATTGACGTCATTAAACCATATAAAACCAGTGGTCGTAGCAAGAAATCATGAATTCATATGTAATCAGTAATTACTACATAACGTCATTTGTCCATACATCCTCTAGTCATTGAATGACCTCTTTAAGCCATATATATATATATATATATAATATTCATTGCTTAGCATCATTCGTCCACATACACAATGGTCAGTGAATGATATTTTTAAGCCATATATAATGAATGGTCTTGCATAACACCATTAGTCTATTACATTGAATTATGTTATTAATTTCTGGATAGTCTGTGGTATGTTCAGATAGCACTGACTTCTCCAAAGGTCCCCCGGTGGGATAGCAGTAAGTTCATGGACTTACAACGCTCTAATACGGGGTTTGATTCCCCGAGGTGGACACAGCAGATAGCCTAATGTAGCTTTGCTCTAAAACAGCCAAATAAACACTTCCCCTAGGAGTGACAAGATAGGTCAGCAGAATAACAAGGAATCTTTCAGTGGCTCGAGGGTAAATCTGAAGGATTATAACACTAAAGACCAGATTTCAATACCTGTGATGGATATAACACGTATAACCCATTGTGTAGCTTTGTGCTTAACTACAAACAAGCAGAACAAAAGGAGATTCCACTGTGAAGTGGTTATGCATTTTCTGAGTGGGTGAAATAAAGAGAGACTGAACACAAATTTAAGATCGCAATAAACAATCTTCTTACAATGAAAGTGCACTTTATTTGGATTTTAGGTCCTTTTCTCTCTCTTAACTTGTTTAAAACTTACTCAGTCGAGATCTTGTACCAGACTGAAGAAACGTGACATTACTTACTTAAATCGGTAACACCAGATTTACCCAGAGCGACTAGTGTTAACCGCGTGACTGGTCATTCCCGATAAAGCATAAAGGACGTCATAACTTCAATATATCACCTGACTGCCAATGGAAAAGGCATCTATCTATATCACATACTACATGCGACCTAAAACAATAAGCTAATACAAATAGTAAATTTACAAAAATCCCCATATCAATACAAAGAGACAGAAAACATATGATATGCTTATATGCTACAAATCCATACATATTCGGTGATCATTGTCTATTCCAACTTAAGATAATTCTATACTGGCTTAAAAACCCATAGTAAGTTATTAAGAGTAAATTATACAAATTTCTAACTATAAATACAATATATAACTATTATTAGCTATCACCGGAAATAAAGAGCTAGAGCCAAAACAATAAAACTTTGTTCTTTGTATTTTCTCTTGTTTTTTATATTGTATAAGAACAAGTACAAGTTCCACTCTTCTATTTTTTCTCTTCCTTATTATTTTCTGCCAGTTTTGTGACTTCAAAGATCATTGTAGGAATCACAGAAAGGACAATAAAAGTATCGGTATAATTACATCCTGAGGAGTGACCTTTGACCGGCAGAAAACAATAAAACTTTGTTCTTTGTATTTTCTCTTGTTTTTTATATTGTATAAGAACAAGTACAAGTTCCACTCTTCTATTTTTTCTCTTCCTTATTATTTTCTGCCAGTTTTGTGACTTCAAAGATCATTCTAGGAATCACAGAAAGGACAATAAAAGTATCGGTATAATTACATCCTGAGGAGTGACCTTTGACCGGCAGAAAATAATAAAGGGAGGGGAAAAAACAAAGAGTTCAGTATTGTGGTGCCTTATTATATATATATAAGTGAAACCAATAAAAACCAAAGTTTATATTATATCATAAGTTAACAATAAACCTCTGAGTCAACAAAATCATGTACGGTAATTATTTCACTGCAGGAGGCCCACATCAGGGATTTACTCCTCTTGCAATATGTATCCTATGTGGAGTCCAACAGTGTTCGTCGATCCAAAAACTGAAAATAACTGAAGGAGATGCAGTGATTTCCTTTTCTAGTAGATGGAAAAAATTGCATATAAGGCTACGTGTCCGTTATGGGGAGATCGAACCCAGAATTTTGGGGAAGGATTGAATCAGATGTAGCTTATCTGAAGCTTTCTAGCTGATGCAGTATTTTAAGTACACATTTCTTTTTGTCATCTAACAACAACCTTTAATTAATGTATAAAATTGCATATATAATATACATGTTTTAACAATTCACGCAAGAAGAAGGATCGCTTTAACTCACGAAACACTGGTATGACGGACAATTTCTGATTTTAAAAGAAACAAATACACTCGACCTGAATACATCCTGTATGCTGAGGGTAAAAAGACTATAAGAACGGATTATTACTCTGTGATCTTATTGTAGTCTGAACTGTGTAAATAAACAGTTTCGATATTTACTGAAAATCATCTTACTGTATTTTACTATAGGATAAAGCCATGTTAACTCTGTATTATACAAAACGATAATAATCCTTTCACACAGTAATAACTATACTTGAATCATTGATTGAGTTTCGTATTTTTAGCTGTTGTTTACCGATAATTATTTATATGGCATCAGCAGTTTATAAAACAGGGTCATGTTCTTGAAGTACAGTACACTACGTAGCACAAATCTGTTTGCATTTTGTTAGGGATCAAACATTTGGTGAAGGTAACATACGCATTGCTTATAAACAGACTTGCTTGTGCGTATCCACACGAGTAAAACAGGGTCATGTTTTTGAAGTACAGTACACTACGTAGCACAAATGTGTTTGCATTTTGTTAGGGATTAAACATCTGGTGAAGGTAACATATGCATTGCTTATAAACAGACTTGCTTGTGCGTATCCACACGAGGAAGGCTAGATCGTGTGCGTGAACGACATGTTATTCGTTATATTATATATACTAGCTAATACCTCGTGCTTTTGATTGACTGTGAATGAAAGAAAGAGAGAAAAATAAAAGCAGGTTATTACAAACAGACAGTCGATAGGGAGTGGTAAGTAGACTCTGTCTTCTGAAGTTATGTTCCAGCCTCCTTAAGAGTCAATGTATCAGTAAACACTGCATGAAAAACAGTAATAATCAATAATTAACACTGTTAGAACAATGTGGCCTTGAGTACCTGTATCCACTTCTAACTGTTAGAACAATGTGGCCTTGAGTACCTGTATCCACTTCTAACTGTTAGAACAATATGGCCTTGAGTACCTGTATCCACTTCTAATTTTTAAGCTCATTTTTAATCAGTTTTGTTTTTTGTTATGCACAAAGCTACACAAGGGCTATCTGTGCTCTGCCCATCACGGGTATCGAAACCCGGTTTCTAGCGTTGTAAGTCCGCAGATATACCGCTGTGCCACTGGGGGGCATTTTTAATCAGTTAAATTTCTGATAAGAAAATGGTATTAGACTTATTGTATTTTTTACCATTACGTTCTTGAAACCCAAAAAGAAGAGTAAAACCTCCAAGGGATCGAACAAAGAAGTTAGTGTCTTATGACACATATAACTGACTAGACTCACGTCTCGCCAGCTTAAAATAAAAAATGTTCGCACTATAATAATTGTTCTTCTCTTTTATTTAGTTATAGATTCATTTCGAAACAAAAGTTTGCGAATAAATGCTGAATCAAATACATCAATAATTGTTTTAGTTAAAATCACTGATTGTCCTGCTACACCACAGCTGACCACACACAAAGTTTAGAGCCAACTGACCTGATAACTTTACCACGTTAACTTCTATAAGTTAAACGACTGCATAATTGGGCTTTTATCTTTAAATAGGTAATAAAGATATCTCAAATAACATATATTGTGATTAATTTACAACCAAGTTGATAGAAGTTAGATTGTTCTGGGAAAATATAATCCCACTTTTGTTATCCTTAGCTCAGTGATTCTTTTTTTTTTAAAGCCGTATGATAATATACGTATGTGTGATGCATGTTTTTGACGCATGCGCATTCTGCGCACGACCATATATGTCGCCCAGTGCCTTCAACTGACTGCATGCAAGTCACTCATCTTTCTTCGGAAACCAGTATAAGTGTAGGGCTGCGGTGGCGAATGTTAGCATTCCACGAAAGGCGACTGTTGAGTGGCTGCATGTTGCAATAATTAAGATACAGGGTCGTCTTAAAAGAAATATCCGTCATTCCCTCACTTATGGGACCAGTTACTCCTTTAAAAAGCGAACAAAATAAATAAAAAACTATTGAATAATGACCACAGACTACTTAGATCTGAAAGATGTGGTAAACATAACTACGTTTTATACAGTGTTTCTATCGTAAAAAGTACCAGATAATTTAAGTTTTAATATTGACTTTAAACAAACATGATTACTCGCTTTCCGCAGATTGAAACGTATACACACTGGCCAGGAATGTTTCATCTTTATTTTGGATATCCTCAGAGTATGGCAAAAATTGTTTATGTTTAAGTTTGTAATGCGTGGACTCAAGTTACACGTTAAAGGTTACATAGTCAGAAACACAAATATGGACTAGATAAAAACCGTTATGAAATTTTGAAATAACGACTTTTCTTGCGATTGTTATGGTTGGAAATTAAGTGTGTTTGCATCATTTTATTGTATTTGCGAGTCACAAAAGACTGCATTCTTAAGATGGAGATGTACATTTTATGTGATTTGTGCAAGGTTTACAATGAACATTTTTAAACGACTCGATACGCGTATAATTTGAATATATTTATAGCAAAATGTCAATGTGTTTTAGACTAAGAAAGATATTAAAACCCATATGTGTAAAGCCAAAAGAAGATTTGATAAAACACTAAGCACAAGTTATACGTCCGAAAACGAAATAATAAAACGGCATAACAATTCAGATGGAGAGGCGTGGTTAGTGGTGGATTGTTCTTTGTATTCGTAATAATCTAACCGGCCCGGCATGGCCAGGTGGTTAAGGTGCTCGACTCGCAATCTGAGGGTCGCGGGTTCGAATCC
>NW_013667339.1:152225-160869 GCF_000517525.1 Limulus polyphemus | reverse complement strand
CTCGCCTTTTCAACCGTGGCGATCAATCCCACTATTCGTTGGTAAAAAGAGTAGCCCAAGAGTTGGCGGTGGGTGGTGATGACTAGCTGCCTTCCCTCTAGTCTGACACTGCCAAATTAGGGACGGCTAGCACAGATAGCCCTCGTGTAGCTTTGTGCGAAATTCAAAACAAAAACAATAACCTAAACGTTGCGGGTTCGAAGCGTGCTTGTGTCTAGTCGTTGTGTCCTTTGTTTCAGTGTATTCAGTTGTAAAATGGGTACAGTTAATATAAGGGGGTTAATTTGCGTTAGACTGGTTTTCAGTCCAGGGAATTGTGTCACAGTTCTCATCCACGCGCTCCACGGCAACCAGAGTTAAGCAGCGGTTCTTTGCACCTTTTAGACATGAAACTTTTATACAACAATCTTACGACTTTGGATTAGCATTAGTATTTATCACATGTGTTTTAGTACAGCCTAAATGTCAAAACTTTTCTTCAATTTCAAATTGGGGCGCCAGTTGACCTTGTGGTCGAGTTCTGGATTTCGAGCTGGCGAGACGGGTTCGAATCCATGCGAACCACTAAACACTCCCCGCACTTGAAGCTCTGGGTGTATTATAAGAGTGACAGTCAATCCTTTTTGTGTGGATGATGGGTGGTAGGATGCTGCTGTCTTCCTTCTGGTCAATAGAAACGGTGGCATATAACTTTATATAGTAGTTTTACCAGTTAATACAAAATTTCAAATTTCTCCAGGAAATGAAATTGTGAAAAGGGATCATATCATTGAAATACGTAAAAATGGAAAAATTAAACGAGTGCTTATTTACTTGCCCTTGGACGTGACCAAAAGCTGTAAATGGCTTTGGAAATATCATATGATTTATGTAGACATTCTACTGCTGCAGTTAATAACTGAAATAACATTTTACTGTGTCGGGTAGAACCTGTGTAATGTACTTAACACTTTTTTACATGTTTTAAAAAATAATAACATCTCATTCAGACAAAAAACACAACTGAAAACATCAGAATTATCACTATCATGCTATAAAACATGTTTGAATCGCATTTGGCTGTTTTTCAAAATTTGTAGTACATACTGGAGGGATTTAGACATATTGGCAATAAAGTTAGAAAAAAAAAAGACCTTTAATCTCCAGACAATAATAATAAAACTTTTTATTTCAATCAACGTTTCGCCATTTAGGCTTCATTAAGGCTACTAACTTTATTAGAAAAAAAATAAAACTAAGTATTAAGACAATACTCGTTTTAAGAGATGGGAAGCTTCGTACGCACAAGCGTGGCCCGTTAGTTAGTGTGCCGGACTGTGGATCTGTATGTACTATGTTCATGCCCTATTAAGGCAAAACAAGAAGAAAAAGAAGAAGAAAAGTCGCGTTTCGCACCTTGATGTCGTGGATACATTATAGGGGTGACAGTAAAATCCAACTTTTCGATTAGAATGTCCTAATAGTTGACGTTGCGTGTTGCAGACTATCTGCCTTCTCTCTAGTCTATCGTTTCGAAATTAGCGATAGCTAGAGCAAATAGTCAATGAATAGCGTTGCGCAAATATCCGAAAACAAAACAAACAAAGTAGTCAACGATTAATTTCACGTGCTTTTGTCCATTTAGATACATGAGAGTTAGAATGCTTATAATAATACAAATATAACATTTTAATAATTATGAAGGGACATTTCCAATCGAGTTGCTGGATTCTTATAGAAAAGGGGCCTGGCATCGTCTTGTGGTTAAGGCGCTCGACTCGCAATCTGATGGTCGCTGGTTCGAATCTCCGTCACCGAACATGCTCGCCCTTTAAGCCATGGAGGATGTTATAATGTGAAGGTCAATCCCACTGTTCGTTGGTAAACGAGTCCCCTGCGAGTTGGCGGTGGGTGGTATTGACTAGCTACCTTCCCTCTAGTCTATCACTGCTAAACTAGGGAGGGGTGGCGCAGATAGCCTTCGTGTAGTTTTGCATGAAATTCAAAACAAACCAAACTTATATAAATAGTTTCGTGTAAGTTAAAGCTAATACTATAATTACTTTTAGAGGGTATGAAAGACATACTTAGAGCAGTTGCTACATATGTAAGTAGACAGAGACAAGTCTGTGCATGACTCTAGAGTTAAATCAGTTTCACAAGATGGCGGGTAATACAGAGACTATATACACCCATATTGAAACTTTTAATGGGTAGTGATTTTTATATACGTCATAGAGGTATATACAATCTTACTAAGAAAAAAATTTCTTTTAGTAAGATGTTTTTTATTTGTCGTTGAGTACAACGCTACATGATGGTATATTTGTGCTCTGCTCACAGCGTCTACTGAAACCCGATTTTTAGAATTATAAGCCTTAAGAGTCACCGCTTGGGTGCATAGTAAAATGGGAAAATAATAACTAATAAACATTTGTATTTTTCGTTATAAACGAGTAAAACGATTGATGCCAAAATATTTTTGCCCACATTTGTTCTTCCCGTAACGTGATATATGTTTTAGGATAACATCATATTGGATATGTGATATATATTTTAGGATAACATCATATTGGATATGTGATATATATATATTAGGATAACATCATATTGGATATGTGATATATATATTTTAGGATAACATCATATTGGATATGTGATATATATATTTTAGGATAACATCATATTGGATATGTGATATATATTTTAGGATAACATCATATTGGATATGTGATATATATTTTAGGATAACATCATATTGGATATGTGATATATATTTTAGGATAACATCATATTGGATATGTGATATATATTTTAGGATAACATCATATTGGATATGTGATATATATTTTAGGATAACATCATATTGGATATGTGATATATATTTTAGGATAACATCATATTGGATATGTGATATATATTTTAGGATAACATCATATTGGATTATCCACTGTGAATCGCTGTAACAACTTAACAAACCACAATCTACCAGATTCAGCAGTGTCTGTTGGTGCAACAAGTAACTCTATCAGAATATATTGGACCTTGTAAAGTGGGTTGGTGCCATGAAATACCACCATCACAATTTATTGATATCTGTGACGTAACACCATTGCAATATACTGAATTCAGCACTGTGTGTGTTGGTGCAATAAGTTACATTAAGACAACGTATTGAATCTGTAACACGAGTTGGTGTCATGAGATACCACTATCACCTTGAATAGAATCCTGTGATGTAACTTGGTTTTATGAGATACCGCTATCACTCTGTATAGAATTCTGTGATGTAACTTAGTGTCATGAGGTACCACTATCACATCACTTTGTATAGAATTTGTATAGATACCACTATCACCTTGAATAGAATCCTGTGATGTAACTTGGTTTTATGAGATACCAATATCACTCTGTATAGAATTTTGTGATGTAACTTGGTTTTATGAGATACCGCTATCACTCTGTATAGAATTCTGTGATGTAACTTGGTTTTATGAGATACCGCTATCACTCTGTATAGAATTCTGTGATGTAACTTAGTGTCATGAGGTACCACTATCACATCACTTTGTATAGAATTTTATGATTTAATTTGATTTCATGAGGTACCACTATCACTCTGTATAGAATTATGTGATGTAACTTAGTGTCATGAGGTACCACTATCACTTTGTATAGAATTTTGTGATTCAATTTGGTGTCATGAGATACCACTATCACTTTGTATAGAATTTTGTGGTGTAACTTTGTGTCATGAGATACCACTATCACTTTGTATAGAATCCTGTGATGTTACTTGTTGTCATGAGATAACGCCATTGCAATGTATTCTGTCCTTCACATGAACGCTAGTTATTAAAGCAGGCAGGTGTAGGCACATGTCGTTATAGCTTATCATAAGTTATCTGCACCAGAATACCCCTGTGAACAACGTTGTTGTTGCTTTGTTCTTAGTGCAAAGCTGCACAATGAGCTATCTGCATTGTGTCCACCGCTAGAAATTTAACTCCGGGTTTTAGCGTTGTAAGTCCGTAAACTGATCACTGTCCCACCGAGGGCGTGAACAATGTTGTAATTCAACATAGAATATTAAATTACTAGTATATTCATGATCGCAGGGGCGGTGCTAGTCCAGTAAGGGCCCTAAGTAAGAATGTCTTGGCCCCCTCACCTCCTCCCCAAAAATTACTAATTGCGTTATTTTTATAAACCAAAAATATATATCAACACTAGTGACGTGCACAGGGGGTGGCTAGCCGTATTCAAGCCCCAGCCTTCCCGCCCTTATGCCCCAAACTGCCATTTTTTACTCTGTCAAAAGGAAGAAAGAAAACAAAAGGATTTCAGCTTTAAAATAAATGGAACACAGGGTCTTATAGAACTTCACAATAAACGATATAATTATAACATGCTATTAAGTGTTAATATGAAATAATTCACTACTTAATTTTAGATAAATGTGTTTACATGACCAATTTAATAGGAACAAAAGAGGATTTCCTTGTTTTTTATTGGCTTTTTACCCTACGTGTAGCAGAGATAACCTACACTCTTCTTAGTCTCCTATAATACACCCCCCCAAATAAAAAAAGCTTGTCTTAAGGCGCTTGACAAGTGCCCTTTTTTTTGTTGTTGTTAATGAGCCCCTGTCCTTTTGCCTCCCAGTGGCACAGCGGTAAATCTGTGGATTTATAACGCTAGAAACCGGGTTTCGATACCCGTGGTGGGCAGAGCACAGATAGCCCATTGTGTAGCTTTGTGCTTAACTTCATACAAACAAACCCTGTCCTTTTAATGTTCTCTGCACATTACTGACCAACACAGCACTTAATAATAAATTTATTAAAAAGATATTTCTACTCACTCACTAACATCACTACGCTGGTACCTTTCTCAAATCATACGCATTGTACTAGCAACCAATCAGCGCACGCGCACTGTACGAGTGCTTGACAGAAAATTTTCTTGCTGATGTGATTTTTAACCATCCGTCCGTTTCCGAGTTATATGTTTTTATCGCAATGCCAAAACAGATTAAAGACAAAGCTCAAACTAAAATAATAATAATAATAAAAAAATCAATGAATCGGCCCCCTTGGGACCCTAACCTATGCCTAGTGCCTTCGCTTCATAATCGTTGTTTCTATGTAATTGATTAAGCTACAAAACTACATCAAGTGCAATCTGTGCTGTGCAAACCAGAAGAACGAAAACCTGATGTTTAAAGTTATAAACTATCAGTTTTACCGCTAGCCACTAGGGGGCTATGATTAAAGATTAAATCGACACAACTCAAATATTGAAGCCTTAAATAATTACTCGTTATTTGATAAAGTCAAAGAAGGGTGTTTTTAATTGGTCAAAGTGACAACATGTATTTTTCTCTAAGTATGGCATAATTCAACAGAAATGTATTGCCAAGTTATGTGTATATTTCGTTTTAAATGACATAAAATTATTCTTCAATATACCGTAGTCACCTGACTGAGTCAGCAGATATGGACATTGTTCTTGTAGGAAAAGCTAAAACCAGCCTTCATAGTTGATGCTATGAGTTCACATCAGATGATTGGCACAGTCATCGTCGTCGTATTACATCGTGTTTTACACGTGATGATGTTTCAGCAATTATTGGAACTAAGCCTAAATCGCGGTTAATAAGCAGGCGGTTTCGTCTCAATCGTTTACAAAATTTTAAAATAAAAGGAGGAAAAATAACTCATACTCAAACCGGAAAGAGGTAGAGCGAACTGTTTACACGTAAATTTGTGCTGTGGCCAATATTTGTCTCTCTCTCTTCTTTATTTTTTATTGGCGCTACCTGCAATAACTGTCGCCAAGTGGTGTAGGTTGCGTTTTATGTTTGTTTGTAGGAGGTGATATTCTAAGGATGTCTTTAAAATATTTTTTTTTATAACTAAGGAATACATCTAAGTGTTTCAACGTGATGTAGAATTGAATTTCGTACTTTTTTCTCGTTGTTGTAGAATGATAATAATAATAATAATAAAATTATCCAAGCGATCCAAAACAGAACTCACAAAAATATATCATCTTCGTTCTCTAGGGGCAGGGCAGTCTTTTATCTCAGCCGAACGATGCAATTTTGTAAACTTTTTTATTTGTTTTCGTTTCTTTAAAAAAATAATATCCGCTTGGCTAGTACCTAAGCTTCTACAAATTGGAGTTCGTTCGTTGTTCGATGCAGAATTAAAATGTATATGTTAAAATGGCTGATTATTATAATTAATTATATAATTAAATTACAGCTTTCTGCATTTTGTGTTTAAGTATACAGATCGAGTAATTCTCTTTCAACTCGTCAAATCTCATATTAATTTATTAAATCTTACTGTTTAATGAAACATTTCTTTATTCTAAATATAACATTTACAGAGTTTATACAATTAGATACCTTACTATCATGAACAAAACTGTAGTGTTACATCTATAGGCCCGGCATGGCCAGGCACTCGACTCGCAATCTGAGGATTGCGGGTTCGAATCCCTGTCACACCAAACATGCTCGCCCTTTCAGCCGTGGGGGCGTTATAATGTAACGGTCAATCCTACTATTCGTTGGTAAAAGAGTAGCCCAAGAGTTGGCGGTGGGTGGTGATGGCTAGCTGCCTTCCCTCTAGTCTTACACTGCTAAATTAGGGACAGCTAGCGCAGATAGCCCTGGTGTAGCTTTGCGCGAAATTCAAATACAAACGTTATTTTTGTATAATCACACCTGTAGTTATTCCAATCAAATAATAGTTAGTGTTGTTTATCTTATATTTTACTACGCGTGTGTCCAAGTCTCGTGAATGGTGGATACCCGTAGATCATAAGTTTGAATAAAATATGTCTAGTTTGAGAAGTATAAATACAAACTTTTCAAAGTTATTCTTTTTAACTAAATTGATATATTTTAGAAAAAAGAATCAGATTCTATAAGGTGAATAATCTGATACTACCAATAAATATACATTAATAACATCATTTATTGTTTGATTGTATTTTATGTTGGATAATAAAATTCTGAGATATATTTAAATAGGAAATTAATTTCGTATTATAGTCTTTTTTTTATATGCATTTTTGAAAAAAAGATTGAGGCTGATATTTGGAGGGGTTGTCAGAAACTTTGGCGCCATTTCAAACTTGGTCTCTTCCTTAAAATACTCAGGACATCCTTTTCAAAATGCTGCGATACCACAAAATCTTATGATTTGAAATAACACATAATATAATAAATGCAATTTTCATTAATCATATTGACTTAAATTTTATGAAACGTTAGAGCTGAGCAGAAACGTAGGATAGTGCGAGCGGTTCACCCGCACAGAGCGCTAACCTGTGGAGGGCGCGAGGATAGATTATAGGAGGCGCACAGACTTTATATCTCGCACAGGTGGCCATCAACGATTGGTACAGATCTGCAACTCAGGGACCACGTTCATACTCGGTTCCCGTACAAACATGTTACATGAACATTTCATTTCACGAAACACAAATAAAAAATACCCAACAGAACAACATTTACAAACTGGAATGGTCACAAGAGAGTCTAAGCTTGTTAATTAGGAAAGCGACAAGGCATGGCTGAAATAATGTCATTTTATAATTAAGTTACCTTGAAAGTTCTTAAAAGTAGTAAAATGTCAGCAAGTTATTCAATTAAGTCGTGAAATTAGCAACAGATTACTAAAACTTAACTTCTTCCAACAGATCGTCGTGTATGTGAACCATGTGTCAAGAGAAAAATAATTTGGAATAATTGATGCAAATGACAATTCAAAATAAATGCTGGATTGGAGAAGTCTTACATGAAATTGTGAGCATTCTGCTATTCTGTTAAAAATGACGAAAATATTGTTAAATAAAGGAGAAGAACGTTATTGAAATTATATATTTTTATTCTTGGTCACTTTCTAACTTTTGTAATTCAGTTTTATTAAGTTTTTGTTTATATTTGTATTTTCTGTCTTGTGTCTTGTTGTTGGATGTAAGTGACAGGAAAGTTGAGAAGTGTGACAAAAGAAGCTCAAGCACAGTGAGAAAAGAACCTTCAAAAAAATTAACACAAAATTATGTGTACAAGCGAATTGAAGAAATATGGTTTCGAAAATCGCCAGGAAAATATGTAAAGTGCTTTCACAGGAACAATGAAGGAAATGCACGAGTTTGGTGATATAAAGAGTACTGTTGAAGTGTCTGTTACCAGGCTAATATAGAAAATAACCAATAAAACAATACACTGACAAAACTGTCATTGTACGCTAAGTAAGTACTACATATCCCACCCTCTTATAGTGTGTGTATCTCATACTTACTAAAATTTGAAATTTTTCTCAAAGCTTTACTTCCGAACATATACTGAATCGAGATGATGTGTTAATTCAGCCTTAGGTGTCAGGCTCTGTAGCAGGATCCAGTCATTAGAATTATCTACTGTTTCATGGGATAGGTGTATTGTGTCCTATTTAGATCTTGTGTAAGCTTGCTCTACGTCTATAACGTGAAGAAGCAATATTTTCAGATACTTGTGATTCAATTTTCTGATTGTTCAGCTGTATAGAGAGGGTAAGCTCTTTTGACGTATTCAGCCATCTTCGTTTTTGTTTAGAAGAGCCACGACTTCTCTCTGAAGTTTTATCCCCCGGCAAGACTTACCTCT
>NW_013667339.1:149296-151225 GCF_000517525.1 Limulus polyphemus | reverse complement strand
ACTTCAGCTACGTGCCTTGTTTACACGAGTTCCTGGAGTTACTTCAGCTACGTGCCTTGTTTACACGAGTTCCTGGAATTACTTCGGCTACATGCCTTGTTTACACGATTTCCTGAGGTTACTTCGGCTACATCCCTTGTTTACACGAGTTCCTGGAGTTACTTCACCTACGTGTCTTATTTACACGAGTTTCTGGAGTTACTTCAGCTACGTCCCTTGTTTACACGAGTTCCTGGAGTTACTTCAGCTACGTGCCTTGTTTACACGAGTTCCTGGAGTTACTTCAGCTACGTCCCTTGTTTACACGAGTTCCTGGAGTTACTTCAGCTACGTCCCTTGTTTACACGAGTTCCTGGAGTTACTTCAGCTACATGCATTGTTTACACGAGTTCCTGGAGTTATTTCAGCTACGTGCCTTGTTTACACGAGTTCCTGGAGTTACTTTAGTTGCGTGCATTGTTTACACGAGTTCCTGGAGTTACTTCAGCTACGTCCCTTGTTTACACGAGTTCCTGGAGTTACTTCAGCTACGTGCCTTGTTTACACGAGCTCCTGGAGTTACTTCGGCTACGTTCCTTGTTCACACGATTTCCTGAGGTTACTTCGGCTACGTCCTTTGTTTACACGAGTTCCTGGAGTTACTTCAGCTACGTCCCTTGTTTACACGAGTTCCTGGAGTTACTTCGACTACGTGTCTTGTTTATAAACTCTTGACTCTCGCTAGGTTGACGAGTCAGGTAATCTGATTCTGTCTAAATGTTAGGAGCCTGTTGCTGTTGGCTTCTTTACTGGTTCCATATTTGCAACATTATGATCTGGTTCGACCTGATTTTTGTGGGAAATTATCTTTTCGTCGTGTTGTTGCCACAGCAGTAATGTGAATAACTTTCCTTAAAACACATCTGCTCTTTCAAACAAGGTATGCTGCGCTATTAGTTTTCTTAACAATACTATACGTTGTCTTACTTTGTTGGCTTCAAGTTCTAGTGAACAAAATCGTGACCAGCGTCAACAGTTTTCTCAAGCAAAAAGTGTAATCTGTGCATGTTTGTTCTGACTTATCTTTATAGTCAAACAACCATAGACAAGATATACTGTTTTCAGCAAACATGAAAAATTTTGATCTATCTTTGTTGTAGCTCATGTTTCAGAAGAGGTAAGCCTTGGTTTCTCGACTGTTACTTCTCACCCAAATACAAGTGACTTGTGGATAAGGAAAAAAATTCGACCCCTTCCTCTGATAGCTGGAAAAGTTAATGAAATATAAAATATTATGAAAGATTATCCCTCACAATTTAGAAAAGATGTACCGTTGTGTAGTAGAATATAAATGTTTCCATTTTAGACAATTCATTTCAAGATTACAGCCTAAAGATATTTGATAAAAAAGGCATGCAGCCAAAGTGACTCTAAAAAATTGTGTAAACAAGAAATCAAAGCTTATAGCCCAGAAGAGATTTCCAAGCATTAGGAACCTAAGAACAAAGTGATCAGACTTTGCAGTATTCTCGATGGTGACGATAATCTGACACAAAATACTGTTAGCTAGTTCAACATCGTTGGGTTTTTCAATGCTCCTTCGTTGGCCAAGAAATCAAAGCTTATAGCCCAGAAGAGATTTCCAAGCATTAGGAACCTAAGAACAAAGTGATCAGAATTTGCAGTATTCTCGATAGTGACGATAATCTGACACAAAATACTGTTAGCTAGTTCAACATCGTTGGATTTTTCAGTGCTCCTTCGTTGGCCAAGAATACATAGTTTATGGGTAAAAAGACAAAATATATCTGAAACAGTAGCTTTATACATTCTTCCAACTAGAACTGCATATCAGAGTAGAGTGAAAAACGATGTAATAAAAATTACCATTAGTAACATAATACCCCATTTGATACTCTGTCTGGTGGTTAGTGCGCTCGATTCGCAGTC
>NW_013667339.1:143785-148978 GCF_000517525.1 Limulus polyphemus | reverse complement strand
CGTAGCTGAAGTAACTCCAGGAACTCGTGTAAACAAGGCACGTAGCTGAAGTAACTCCAGGAACTCGTGTAAACAAGGGACGTGGCTAAAGTAACTCCAGGAACTCGTGTAAACAAGGGACGTAGCCGAAGTAACCTCAGGAAATCGTGTAAACAAGGCATGTAGCCGAAGTAATTCCATGAGCTCGTGTAAACAAGGCACGTGGACAAAACAATTAAGACGTTAGAGTTGCAGTTTTATTAACATCATTACCTGTTTAACACTCTTCTGTTAAACTGTTGAACCCACATCAAATAAGATCTTTGAAAATTAATCATATGTATACAGTATCTTCAATGTCTCCCCGAAGTTCGGCGGTAAGCTTAATGGCTTATAACGCAAAAAATGATGGTTCAATACCATCGAGGGGAGGGGGGAACGGAGATGGCCACTTTTGTAACTTTGTGTTTAAACACAAAGTGTGTTTGATAAATAACGAAAACAGTTTTTCTCAGCAAGTCTTCATTAACTGGATTTGTTTTCTCCATTTTCTATTACTTTTTACTGAAATGACTTGTTATTTAACAAGGCTATTTTTTTATTATTCTAATTTACCAGTTTAGCTAGTACAAAGTTTTGTACTTCCGGAAACCGGTGGACGCGTTTCCTGGTATACTTATGCAAGTTCAAAGAGTGAGTGAGGCTCTAGGCACATCGTGGTTGGATGTTTTAGCCAGTGGAAAAGTTTAGTGTCTATTGTTACGTCAATGGAAATAGTTATCATTGTTAGAGCAAGTTTTAGAAACGATATACCTTTCGGACTCTCGAACGATCAACGTTCAAATGCACTGATGCGTACAGCATAGAAATTCAGTACGGGCTCAACTCTGAATTATAGAGACTCTTTTTTTTCTATACTATCGTAATTCAAATCTTTATTTTTTTGGAAATGAAAAGACTTAGGTTTTCGAATAAATTTACAAGTTCGTGTATGAGATCTCTTTTAAAGTAAAACACAACAATTGAATTAGTAGGGAGATAAAATAAGGTAAATCGACAATTGAAAGTGAACCAGGATTATTGATGAATTAAGGTTTCGAATAGTAAACTCCGAAACAGCTGCATAGGAATAATATAATCACCTTTAAATCATAGACTAAAATTCTGTCACAGTATATTCGCGTGTATTCTAACAGGCCTTCCAACGCCGCCTGTTTTCCTATTTTTCTCAGCCCCCCCCTCCTAATATTTTCTCGAAAGTTCAAAATCACTAATTTTTCCTATTTTGGGAATAGAAAGGGTTTGTATGTCGCCTTATCAGGTTGATCGTTTGTAGCAAAAACGTTTTGAGTAGCAATCTGGCTAATCCAGATGTTCTAGACTTCATTGAGAAGGTTTCTAAGAATTTCCTTGGTACTGAAAGATTACTATATATTCACCAGACATGTAAACACATAATAAACCTGCACTCCTGGGTGAGTGAATCATTAATTGCTAAATATTTATTAATTACTATCCACCTGAATAAAACACCATGTCACATTATTACTCTGATGTCCCTCAGAGGCACAGCGGTATGTTTGCGGACTTATAACGCTAGAAACTGGGTTTCGATACCCGTGGTGGGCACAGCACAGATACACCATTCTGTAGTTTTGTGCTTAATAACAAACAAACAAATTACCCTGATATTTTACTCTTATGCCCTAGCCCCCCAGTGGCACAGCGGTATGTCTGCGGACTTACAACGTTAGAATCCGGGTTTCGATACCCGTGGTGGGCAGAGCACAAATAGCCGATTGTGTAGCTTTGTGCTTAATTACAAAGAAAAGCTTATGCCCTATGTTTTCCTATCCTATATGGTTGCCGTCAGGGCCAGCCACCCGGATGTAAAACTTCTTGACTCTTATGCCCTATGTTTTCCTATCTTATATGGTTGCCGTCAGGGCCAGTCACCCGGATGTAAAACTTCTTGACCGGCCGCACCTTAACGAGTTATGGAGAATGCCATATTTTTCTATACTCCTCATTATTTTCTCCCTTATAGTAGCTATATTTTCTTGTTGATGTGTCGTTGGTTATTAGTATTAGTTTTAACTTTGTGTGTTTGTTACTAAGCATTAAGATACACAATGCTGGGCCCATCATGGATATCGAATTCCTGCTTTTAAGGTTATAAGCCTTCAGTCTTACCGCTGAGCCACTGAGGGAAAGGAAAGTAGAGCCACTCAATGGCAGCATTTGGTGAGAGACGATAACGCACTGACCTGTCTTTCCCTAAGAAAACACCCCAATTTAGTGTTATCGTTAACTTACTTGCTTTATATTTTGTGTTACGCTTCTCTGATAATATCGTCTTTAAAGTCCCTCCTCACTGATGCCATTGTCTTCCAGAGGATATTTCTATATTGTAGCTTTTTGTGATAACGACAGACATTTTTATTTTTGTGCCAACGTTAAGGTTTTTTTTTTATATTTACAAAGCTAAATGATCCTTATAGATTTTTTTTTTCTAATAAAAATACCACTGTAATACTATTGTTAAGTCATTTTGTTTAATAATTGAAATAGGAATTTTCAAGCTGAATAGTACCTTGAATTAAGTGCGGGCAAGCTAAACAACCACGTTAAAGACATCAAGACATTATTTTTCCACTACCGACCAGAGGGAAGACAGTCAGACCGCAGTATCCGCAGTCAGAAGTCCTTTGCCACACCCTGTGAACGAAAGAACAGGATTGACTGTCACTCTTACAATGCATCCACAGCTGAAAGTGCATATCATGTTTGAAAGCACGGCAGCGCGAACCAAAGACCTTTCGATATGCATCCCAACACACTAACCATTGAGCCAAGTCTGGCCCGCGTCTTAGGATGGTACAGAATAGTGTACTTTTCTAATATCATCTTTTCTTGTTTTTCTTTTTTCTTTGTTTTCTTAAATATGTTTAAAAATTATACATCGCTCTAATACAGTTTTTAGGTTATTTTACTCGTCATATTGTTTTCTTAAATATTTTTTTTAAACGTTGTGTTTCTTTAATACTGTCTTTAAGTTGTTTCCTCCGTGTTTTTGTTTTCTGAATGATGCTTCGAAATATTTTTGAAATAACCGATACACATAGAAGAAACGCTGAAAGCATTAACGACGTCTAGATGAAAGGAATATTACTAATATTGTTCTAAACACCTTATTAAAATATACGAGCTTAAATCGATTATAACGCGTTAATAAAGTACATTTTGGTTTCCAGTGGGTAACAACGCCCATTCTTTGACGTTCTAGAAAGTGTTGTTTCAACTGAAACGTACTGTATGTCTTTAGCTTAGCGAATATAGCTGAATGCTGTTTCCGGAACAAACCAAACGCAACATTTTCACTCCGAGCGTATAAATTTTTTTTGTCGTTTTATCTTATTATGGTTTGTTTAAAAATTCGACATTAGTTTCATTGCAAGAGCTGTAATTTTTTAATTAGTGTCGTGTTTCAACTTAATGATCAATTTATCGTGTCATCATTTGATATAGATATACTTTATACAAAAATATTTTAATGTTGTTCTATAAAAAGAAATATGATCAAATGGCAGAGTAAGTGGTGTTGTATAATAATTACTTAAATTCCTGGTCGAGTTCAGTTGAGGTTTTTGTTTCGTTTTTCAAATGGTTTAATTAGAGAACGTGTAATAGAAAAGTCAAACTCGTTGAAAAAAAGTATAGAAAAGGTTAATGTTTTCTTAGGAGAGACACTTTTTTTTTAAACTTGCTGGACTAGTTGATCAGTGCTTAACAGTGATTAATTAAAAACTAACTGTATTATTACAAAACTATGCCCTAAAGATTGTAATTTTAATAGGAAATTAACCTTTCCTTAAAACATCGTACAGTTCGGTTAAACTGTGAGTGAAGTATTACGTTTGACTACAGTACGTAATGTAATTAGCTTAAAATGAAAAGCCTGTAGTATTTTGTAAATAAAAGCATTAATTACCATTTATTAAGCCTACGTGAAGCTAACAATAAAACAGGAGGAGCACCGTTTAGACAACATACTAAAGAACAGCAACGTATGAACGAAACGTTGAGAGAAGACGCAATGTTTAAACAATACGATAAAAATATAGCAACGATTAGGAAAAACGTTGAGAAGAGGAGCAACATATAGACAAAATTTTAAAGAAGAAGCAATTACTGACGACACGCTAGGAAAATAACCAAAGTGTAGATGAAAGGTTAAAAAGGTAACCAATTGTAGGTAAAACGTTGAGAAGATAGCAACATATAGACGAAACGTTGATAAGACAAACAAGATGTGGATGGCACGTTAACAGGGAAAGTAACATATTAACCATATGTTAACAGGGGGAAGTAAAGTACAGACGACACGTTAAAAAGGTAACCATCATATAGACGAAACGTTGAGAGGAGGGGAAAGAACAACATATAAATGAAGCGTATAGAGAAGAAGCAGCATATAGACGAAACGTTGAGAGGAGGTGGAAGAACAACATATAAATGAAGCGTATAGAGAAGAAGCAGCATATAGACGAAACGTTGAGAGGAGGTGGAAGAACAACATATGAATGAAGCGTATAGAGAAGAAGCAGCATATAGGTGAAACGTTGAGAGGAGGTGAAAGAACAATATATAAATGAAACGTAGAGAGAAGAAGCAACATATAGACGAAACGTTGAGAGGAGGTGGAAGAACAACATATGAATGAAGCGTATAGAGAAGAAGCGACATATAGACGAAACGTTGAGAGGAGGTGGAAGAACAACATATAAATGAAGCGTAGAGAGAAGAAGCGACATATAGACGAAACGTTGAGAGGAGGTGGAAGAACAACATAAATGAAGCGTAGAGAGAAGAAGCAACATATAGACGAAAGGTTGAGAGGAGGTGGAAGAACAACATATAAATGAAGCGTAGAGAGAAGAAGCAACATATAGACGAAAGGTTGAGAGGAGGTGGAAGAACAACATATAAATGAAGCGTAGAGAGAAGAAGCAACATATAGACGAAAGGTTGAGAGGAGGTGGAAGAACAACATATAAATGAAGCGTAGAAAGAAGAAGCAACATATAGACGAAAGGTTGAGAGGAGGTGGAAGAACAACATATAAATGAAGCGTAGAGAGAAGAAGCAACATATAGACGAAAGGTTGAGAGGAGGTGGAAGAACAACATATAAATGAAGCGTAGAAAGAAGAAG
>NW_013667339.1:137958-143043 GCF_000517525.1 Limulus polyphemus | reverse complement strand
GGCCCCTTTCATCTTGTTGATATTATGTAAACGAACCTTTTCATTATTGTTGTTGTGAAAATAGCTGGCCCCTTTCATCTTGTTGATATTATGTAAACGAACCTTTTCATTGTTGTTGTTGTGAAAATAGCTGGCCCCTTTCATCTTGTTGATATTATGTAAACGAATCTTTTCATTGTTGTTGTGAAAAGGTAAAACTATAATCTTACCAATGGTCTGAAGTTTTTCTTAGGATTTGAACATCAGTTAGCTTTATAAGCTAATACAGAGAAATTTTGCAAAACGTGGCGACACGTTAACGAACCACCAAGGAAATGGTATAACTTTTCACTTAGTCCTTGAATTAAGAAGTTTTTTTTCCTTTGTATAATCAACAAGCTATATAATTACTCTTCCGGTGCGGTGAGGAATGTCACGATGCAGTTTTTGATAATAAAATGAAAGAAACCTCCTTATTCGTGATAATTTAATATCGTCTGTGTCGTGTACTGTCTATAATGAAACTCTGTAGTTCCCAGCACAGTGGAAAATTTCCACTATTTGTTTAGAATATCATTTGCCTCGACATTTTTACGGATAAAGGGCGTGATGTCTGGGATAAAATACTAATGGCAAGATGGCGCCAACTTCTTATAAAATTCATGCATTAATTCTAAGAACAGGACGTTAACACTAACTCGTAGACTGGTTAGACCACTCCTTGCGTTTTTTTCTTATAACACTGAGCAACCATGAAATAACCTTATTTGCTGTTATCAAACACTTCTATATTACATTGTAGCTATTTTGTTGTAAGATTCTATAATTATCTCTGCAAACACAAGTATGGGATTAAAACGGTCTGGATTTTTGGACTTGTTTCAATTTTTTTAATACCCTTTATCTAATGTTCTTTGAGAAGCAGCCTTGAGCTGGATGCAACTGGAATGAAACCCCACATAGGGGGTCATGAACAATGCAACATATAGCGAAAAAAAAACAAACAACAAAGTTCGTCAAGGGTTGACAGCTATAATAATCTAACCTATGTCGTTTCCTGATACACAAATTTCATTAAATACACTGACTGTTTGGCATCTCAAAAGATTCATTCGCGCTCCTAGATTGGTTAAGGAAGACAATGTATAACTAGTAGTGTAAATACACCATGTGTTAGCTAAATTGACGAAAAAAAAGTAAACCACACTTTTGGAACAAGATATCAGTACACAGAAAACTGTGCAGGACTGGATAGGACACATGAAAGTGTCAAAAACTAGTTTCCTAGCCTTTGTACTATTATATTATTACAAATGTATGGTTTATTTTTTAATGCGTAACTATTTTGCCGTGAAAGGGCTAATCGCGCTCATTCATTAACCCTCATGGACTATTCCTGTTTAATTGAATGCAGAATGCATTTTTGTGACAATAGCTGTCGAACCATGATTCCTCTGATTCACAGACCGATCACGAGAAGCAGTAGGTCACGCCCTATCCCATGAGCACTGTGAGCAAGGCTTTACACATGATTTTATTCGACAAGCTAAATATATATATATATTTCATGTTTCATATATATAATGAAAAACAAAAATAATTATCCTATAGGGAGCGTTCCAACCCAATAATCTTGTTTTAAAATAAATCTGGTGAACTCTAAAGAAAGGTGTTAGTTATTTATACAACTATTCCAGACTCTAAGAACTTCGGGCTCCCTCGTGGCTCAGCGACGAGATTACGGGCTTATAGCGTGGTGGGCATAGCACAGATAGCCCACTGTATAGCTTTTTGTTTAACAAAAAAAAAGTGACAAAACAAATAAAACAAAGCACAAGTTTGTTTGTTTTTAATGCATGTATTATATTCCCTTGTTGTGGCATAAAGTATTAACATGTACCTTGTATAGTTCATCCAGTGATACGATTCAAATTATTCATGTTTTTCTAACACATATAACACTAGTACAGAAGTAGACTACTATAATCGCACATTAAGATTTGGCTGTCACTCTTACAACGCACCCGAGGCCCCAAAGCGCAGAGCCCAATTTTTTTTGGTGGGGGCAGCAACTGGGCGTGACCAACAAAATCTCAGATCCACAGTCCGGTCAACTCTCGGGCTACACTTGACTGTCCGAATACTGAGACCGTCCAAGGCCGTCTCTTCGTGTGCGGGCCGTATTGTATCTAGTGTGACGTCACAAGCTAGGTGCCCCCTCTGTGCTGTTTCTTTAGCATATATAATTGTATAAAAAGGTTAAATTTTCTAATGAGACTTCAAAAAGAAGTATGAAAAAGAGGATTTCAAGTCAGTTGTCTCTTAAGTAACAACTTTACTGAACACGTTTTCATATTAATTAAAACAATATGCTTTGTGCACCACCTTAATTATTGTATTGCTTGTAACAGTTGCAGTTGCTTGTTGCAGAACATAAAAAGAATAACCTACGTAATAAATATACAGATCTATCATATAATTAGTAACAAGCACGCCTATAAAGCTTTTGTATAGGTACATAAAAACACCATATTATATAGGATCATATATACAATAAAAACACCATATTATATAGGATCATATATACAATAAAAACCCATATTATATAGGATCATATATATATAATAAAACACCATATTATATAGGATCATATATACAATAAAACACCATATTATATAGGATCATATATACAATAAAAACACTATATTATATAGGATCATATATACAATAAAAACATCCTATTATATGGGATCATATATACAATAAAAACACCATATTATATGGGATCATATATACAATAAAAACACCATATTATATATTATATACAATAAAATTTACAGAACTTTTCTTTTTTGTTTCTTTTAAGCGTGAAGCTACATAATGAATTATCTTTGCTCTGTCCATAACGGGTATCGAAACCAGATATTTAGTGTTTGAAGCCCTCAGAGTTGCCGCTGAGACACCGCAGGGCTTACGGAACTTACTATCACTGAAATATTTAAAAAAAATAACCCCGCATCATTTTTAGACCTACTTCTACTAAATCCTGATAATTTTTCTATTATTGAGTTTAATTGTCCATTTCTCTTCTTATAGTTGTTGTTGATTAAAGTAATTTAAATATTTTTATTTGACTAATTCAAACGATGAACGTCCACGTGCCACATCACCATATACGTCATTATGCGTTACTAATTCTTCAAGAGTAAGAATAAACAATAAGTGATTTTTTATTTTATTTTGTAACCTGTTCGTCAAAACCTATACTGAGCAAAGTTTGAAAATTTTGTTCCTACTTAAGTACGTACTTTGGCAGTAAATTCCTTTGGTCACCTTAAATTCCCTTACATCAACATCTTGCAATTATTTCTCGACGTCTTCATTCGAATATTCATCAGTTAGCTAAGAGAAAGCTAAGGGAACTTTACATTCATTGCAAATTAATGGTGCATCTACGCCGAGTGTAGCATTACCAGTTAAAAATCCACGAACCGACATATCGCCTTCGGTGATTGCAACATTTATACACTGGGAAATAACATCTTCAAAATTTCACTAATGTCAGTATAATTTGTTTCTTAATACATGAAATTGAAACTGTTTAGTTTGGAAACTGATGCAATTTGAGTTAATTAGACTAATCAATTTCAACTTTTTCTCATATTATAGTATTTAATTTATCTTATAGTTTCCACCACCCATTTGACGATATTATCCAAACTGTCCCTCCAAGTGATCTGTATAAAATTTACCAAACAGCATATATGCAGCATTTACACTTTCAAGCAGATTCTTAACAGTGTTTCTGTAGTGTATCTCAATGCACAATTAGTTCTATTAGTGAGCCTATCATGTAGGGAGCTGGATGTTGATGGAAACCTCAATAGTTCCTCGAAAATCGAGCTGAGAGCAAAATTCTTTAAAACTTTTCTTTTTGTTCTGAGGACTCTCGAACCGGATCACAAGAGCTCTCAGAGATGTGGTTGTTTAATATTTAATTTTTACATCACTCTGAAGATATTTGTGAAAAGCAAGTCCTTCCTTGGCAAAAACAATTCACTTTTTTGCACTTCTAGAGCTGTATTGCTTTCGTCATCAAATAAACGTACTATATTCAAGACATTTTGACACTTTACAGAGGTACTGTACAGTGCGTTTTCTGACAAAATAGTGGCCAGCTTCACTGGAAAGACAGAGGCTTGATTGTAATCTTTTTGGTGCAACAAATGAACAGAATCAAACAAAATAAAACATTACGATTGTATGAAAAATATTTGCTTTTAACTTTCCACCACACACTTTCGCACACTTGTTTCTATTAACACAAATTAATGTAAGTATCTTACATTCAGCATCGTGCAAAACGTGGGGCATTTCCACTGTAATTTCATAAAGCTGGAAATTATTCATAATTTTTATTAGGAATAAAGCCACAACGACTTTCGTGAAGCAAGAGGATCACAATTCGTTCACGTTCATTTATGAGTCCAGCTTTATCACGTTAACGTTGTGTGAGGTAAAGAAAGCATTTCTTGGAGTAGTCTGTAAGGTTATAGATTATTAAAAAATCATTCCCACATCAATGTATCTGATGTGTATCTTTGTTGTTTACAATTTACTAACAACATTTGTTCTTGGCGAAAGATGACTCAGATTCGGATCTGCTGTAAACTTTAGTTTATCAGAAGAATCTATTGTATTAGCAGAACGTGATTTCGCATGGTTCAATAGAGAATCAACTTCACAGATGATAAACTATTCATTGAAACGTTTCGTGCACACTACACTATCATTTTCTGGATCAAAGTTGTCATGGACGTCACGTATCCAATGGTCTCTGCGAGAAGATTCTTTAGGGAAAGAAAATACACTCGTGTACTCTTGGTACAGTTGGGATTACACTTTAGGGAAAGAAAATACACTCGTGTACTCCTGGTACAGTTGGGATTACACTTTAGGGAAAGAAAATACACTCGTGTACTCTTGGTACAGTTGGAATTACACTTTAGGGAAAGAAAATACACTCGTGTGCTCTTGGTACAGTTGGGATTACACTTTAGGGAAAGAAAATACACTCGTGTACTCTTGGTATCGTGGAGGCTAAGG
>NW_013667339.1:131511-137909 GCF_000517525.1 Limulus polyphemus | reverse complement strand
TACTCTGGTACTAGTTGGAATTACACTTAGGGTAAAGTAAATACACTCGTGTACTCCTGGTACAGTTGGAATTACACTTTAGGGAAAGAAAATACACTCGTGTACTCTTGGTACAGTTGGAATTACACTTTAGGGAAAGAAAATACACTCGTGTACTCTTGGTACAGTTGGAATTACACTTTAGGGAAAGAAAATACACTCGTGTACTCTTGGTACAGTTGGAATTACACTTTAGGGAAAGAAAATACACTCGTGTACTCTTGGTACAGTTGGGATTACACTTTAGGGAAAGAACATACACTCGTGTACTCTTGGTACAGTTGGAATTACACTTTAGGGAAAGAAGATACACTCGTGTACTCTTGGTACAGTTGGAATTACACTCTGGCGCACAGCATATTTGAAGCACTTAGTGCCAAAACTGGTAACAAAGAGATATAAGTACACAAAAAGTAACACACAAGAACTACATGTAGTAGGTTTCTGAAAACCAGCGATAAAATATGGTTGCAGTAAATGAGAATTACTTACAGACTACTGTTTATATAAAAATTATAACAAGATTTATGTTGTTACGTTATTATTAGAAACTCAACTAACTTACGTAAGTTACACTATAATTAACATAGTTTCATTTTGACTTTACTTGCTGATTAAGTATATCTTATTACAAGTTATAGCTTTTACAGCAAGGAAGATAAGCATTCAATTAAAATACACTTCACACCTCCTACAACACTTACATAGATTAGACAGTAACTCCATTATGTCTAGATTTGATGCTGTAAACCTATTCCCTCAAACCCTTTGTTGTGAGGCAATACAACTTACAGCAGAAATTATTTTACACGACCCCAAAAATATAAAACAAGAACACCTTAACGAACTGCTGCAACTAGCCACATTTATTTGCTTTCAGTATAGAGATTCGTATTTTCTTCAGTTACATGGACTTGTCATTGAAATTCATTATCTGGTATTATAGCCAGTCGTTTTCTTAAATCACATAAAACAACGTGCCATGGTCACTTACGTATACATGCCTACATTTTGGCCTAGGTATGTAGCTGACGTTTTTTGTGGCTTTACTTGTCAAGATGAAAAAAACAAAATTTCTCCAACACATAAGCAATCTACATAAAGACTCACAATTCGCAGTGGAAAATGAAAACAACTACATGATAAATTGTTTGAATGTTAACATCACACGGAACCTTCAAAGCTTCATCGCTGAAATTCATAGAAAAAACGCACAGAATAAATTACATAAACTGGTTTTCTAATCATGTAATCCAAGAGAAGCTATAGGCATTCTAAAAATTTAGCATACACTGTATGCACCACAGAAAACACCAAGGAAGAAGTTGTACACTTAACTTAATGCTTTACTAACGTTAACCAGTTCCCTACTAAAATACTTACAGTAACTATTAACGAATTTAAAAAACACAAACAAGAGACACTAAAAAAACTAATCACTTGCACTGTCTTATATATATAAAGTATTAGCGTATCTCTATCGGAAATTTGGAAAAGATTGTTTGTTTGGAATTAAGCACAAAGCTACGCAATGAGCTATTTGTGCTCTGCCCACCACGGGTATCGAAACCCGGTTTCTAGCGTTGTAAGTCCGCAGACATACCGCTGTGCCACTGGGGGCTTATTTGGAAAACACTGTCACACAAGTATAACCTTAACACGAGATTTAGATTCATTTTCACTTTTGAAAGGAAAATTAAACACGTGTTAAGAAAATGATATAACGAACCCATCCCACCAGGAAACATTCACAAAATAAAGTGTAACAATTGCCCAGCCTTTTACATAGGTGAAACGGGATGTAACTTGAAGATCAGGTTAAAAGAACACCATAAACTCCCTTCCCAAGACCATGAACACATGATCAAAAACAACCACACAACCACAGTTTTTCTGATCAGAATGTCACAGTAGTAAAACATGAACCTGATTTAGCAGAACAATGTCTTTGATCGTTATTTCCAGACACATTCCTAATATTATGCAAATATTTCGAATAACATATTCCACATTTTTTATATTTATTCATTTTTTGTCTGCTCAGCCTTAAATAAGTAATCTGCCAATCCATGTCGATTGATATGCACATGCGCAAGTAATCACTATCAATTCTAAACCTTAATTATATTGTTAGATTGTTGATATAAATACTAAAACCTTCTTTATCGCTAAAACTTGTGTACTTGAGAACGATTGCACCAGTAATCGAATCGTAATACCTGTTCTAAACAATAATTTTCCTCACTTTAAAAGCTATAACCTGTAATAAGATATACTTAACATAGACACTACCTTTACCACAGTAGGTACTGCTGTTCGTTTTGTAGCATACGCTAAAAGCACTAAAATATTAATGAATTTTTGAATTATTACAATATAGATCTATGACATTCATTAACACAGTAAGTTTATGAAAATTAGAAGCATACATAAAGTTAGTATAAGTGTGCCTCATGCATTGACCCATAAAGTTAGTGGGTCATTATTACGATTACAGACTTAGAACACTAAAATCCGGAGCAGAAGTAGCCCAAAACAAACAAACAACAAGCCTTACAAATTATGTTTATAATGACTTGCTTACTTATGAACAATATTTTACAATATTAAGCTGCAAATGTTATGATCGCGGTTACACCCATTGATCAACACAACTAAGCTTAAATTTTGCAAGTCATATCAATGGTCCTAACTTCACATGATCTTCGTACTATTACATACTAAGTTATGTGTACGAAAACATGAACTTATATAAAAAGTTTAAGCATTAATACTCTGGGTAATTCATAAATAATAATAATAGATAATTAAACTACATTTTATCTTTATGAGATCCTTCAACCTTGCGTTATTGGTTTTCAATAACTTTTCATGTACGGTACAAAGCAATGACCGTTACTGGTGACCCTCATTTGTGACGTTACATCTAGTTTGAAACGGAAAGAGATTGCCTCTCACTAAAGACGACCTTGGCCTGTCACACCTATAACCATCCTATGGCCCCACCAAAATATAGAGTAAGATTTTGCGGCAACAGGATGCGAACCATGCACTTTGGATTAAAAGCCTGGCCTTCCTATGACGTTTTGTCCTAACCGTCATCACACTCGCTGCACATAAAGTTACATTTGGACTTTGGGTGAAAAAATCCAGCCATGATCTAAAACATTTAAATAGGTTAATGACGTTGAAGGGGTCAATAAACTTTCCATTATTTTTTCCAATAATAAACCAGTCGATACAGATTTTTCTTTAAAGCAAATTAATTTCATTCCTTTATATTATAATTTAATTTTTCTTTCTCACGCGATGGAAACCCCCAGTGGGTTAGTGGTAAGTTTACAGACTTACAACATTAAAACCCTGGGTTCGATTCCTCGCGGTGGACAGAGAGCAGATAGCCCATTGTTTAGCTTTGTACTAAGATAACAATAACTACTAGTAATGGACCTTCCCTCCCCATGAAGGATTATAACGCTAAAAATCGAGTTTCGATACACCATGGTGGGCACAACGCAGATAGCCTGTTGTGTAGATTTGTGCTCAACAAACAAGCTAATAATAACAAAATAAACTTCGACTTTTTGTTTGTTAATGCAGCAGAACTTTGAGAACTGAGTCACCTAATTAAAAACATAAATGTAGAAGAATACAGAAACTTCTGGTAGGAGTATAAGATTGGCAGTTAGCCATTTACCTTGAAAACCTGATATTTGTAGGTTGAGACACTTAATTAAGGTTAAGATATTAAGGTTAGGAGGTCACAAAAATCACTATTCTTTTCACAGAGGAAGAAAATAGTTTATTTTTTTAATGCAAAAGTCTATGTCTCGAAGTTAAATAAATATATATTTAGGTAGATAAAGTACTTTGTTTTAAGAGCAAAGCCACATTAGAGTATCTGCTGTTTCCAACGTGGGGATCGAACCCCTGATTTTAACGTTGTAAGTTCGTAAACTTACCGCTGTTCCACCGGTGGACAGATAAACTACTGTTATAAATTAATGGTTAAGGTTTTGGAATATTACAGGAGGAGAAACATTCGTCTATAAAAAAAACAAAAAACATCTAGATATTGCTTAACTAATATTATTTTTACTTTTTACGTGTTTTTCTCTGTTATGAAAAATCGCACACGCTATAAATAAGTAAATTACAAGTTCTTAAAGAATTAACAGCTGAACCTCTGTAAGAACAAGATTGAAACACTTCAGCATTCAGACCCTTCTGCATGGTGATAACCAAGCTCAACTGGTGGAATATTGAGAGATTAAGCATTTATCTCAATTAAATAATTGGATCAAAATGCATATTTTTCTTGGCACCAGCTTTGAAGTGGATTCTTGGACAAATTATTTTATTCTCGAGTAGAATATTCCGCCTTGCATGTCACGGAATAGCCAATGTACAAATTCAATTTCTATTGCCATCTTGAAAGTGTTGTTTGAAGAGTCGCTTGTTGGCGTTGAAAAGAAACTCCCAGTTAAAATTACTTCCACAAAATAAAGTGTTATTTACTGAACAATACTTCCTCGTGTTGTAACTGCTATTTTGTCAGACTACATTACTTCTAAGCATCTCATATAATAAAGTCAAATTACACCCTCTCCTCAAAATATTGTATCACCAATTGTAAAATACGATTTTTTTGTTTTATTTTTCAAACTAAAACTTTAAATAAAGCGTCTTACAACCGCCTGAATCTCAAGTAAATGTTACTGGAAATTTCTGACGGAAAAGGTTTATTTATCGTAAGTCTACTACTATACAAAAGGTTGAGATCACGCCAAGCGTATACGCAAAGAGCGTTGGATGTGCGTTATTCCGTCAGATTTATACCCTCTTGTGCGTTTACTGCGCGATCCTAGCATGTCGTTCTTATGTCTTATTGTAGATCATTAGCGTATAGCCCGTGGAAAATGACGAGGTACATTCTAACCTAACATTTCATAACTAATTGAAATAAATAAATTGCGCAAAATCAAGCTTGATCAACAAAGAGGCAGAAAGGTGCAGTCGAGGCAGTCAAACGTCTGTAAATTTTTTTTGTGAGCCACTCAAAATTAAGATCATTCATGAAATGAATTCGTGACGTATTCGTAAAATAATTATTGGTAAAATCAGTTAGATTAACAACTTCTAATATATAGAAAAGCCAGTGCATTTTGGTAACACTACTTTCCAACAATGGCTTTTATGTCATTTCAACAAAGTTTTAAATAAAAAATAAATCTCATTAATGAACGAAGACTCTAAATTAAGAAATCAACAAATATTTTTTCCAGATTTATTGTCTATCCAATTCATTTTATACTTTCAGTACATAGAATAACAACAATATTACGTTATACTTTTGTTGCTAAGCGATATAACAGAAAAATTGCTTGATTCAGAAACAATTTAATTTTTAATGGAGTCGATATTTTACTTTATGCACTTGGTTCTAGGCAAGGTGATCCCACACTACGTCTTTACTTTAGGCTTATAATATCAACACTCACTACACTTATAAGGTTTAACGGCACCCTTTCTCATGGCTCCCTTGCACCCCCGTCACTAAAATGGTAGTCGGCAGACAGTAATCGAACTATTGTATCTGGATAAATGCATTTTGGCATTTATGACTCCTCCTATTTCGAGAAATCAAGCGTGACGTAACACACACACTGGCTTTTATACAATAAGAACCTGTATTGTGATATAATAGGGACAATGTAAGAACCTGTATTGCCCTACGATAGGGACAACGTAAGAACCTGTATTGTCATACAATAGGGACAACGTAAAAACCTGTATTATCATACAATAGGGACAATGTAAGAACCTGTATTGCCATACGATAGGGACAAGGTAAGAACCTGTATTATAATATCATAGGGACAATGTAAGAATCTGTATTGCCATGCAAAAGGGAAAATGTAAGAATCTGTATTGTGATATAATAGAGACAATGTAAGAATCTGTATTGTCATGTAATAGAGAAAATGTAAGAACCTGTATTGTCATACAATAGAGACAACGTAAAAACCTGTATTATCATACAATAGGGACAATGTAAGAACCTGTATTGCCATACGATAGGGACAAGGTAAGAACCTGTATTATAATATCATAGGGACAATGTAAGAATCTGTATTGCCATGCAAAAGGGAAAATGTAAGAATCTGTATTGTGATATAATAGAGACAATGTAAGAATCTGTATTGTCATGTAATAGAGAAAATGTAAGAACCTGTATTGTCATACAATAGGGACAATGGAACGCTTGTTTAGTACAAAAACTACATTTGTTATGCGATGTTCAATAAACTACATCCGCACTTTTACGCATAAAACATGAAACTGTTCTTTTAGAAACG
>NW_013667339.1:126477-131174 GCF_000517525.1 Limulus polyphemus | reverse complement strand
CCCGTGTTGGGCAGAGCACAGATAGCCCTTGTGTAGCTTTGTGCATAATTAAAAAAACAAAACAAAAAAAAACAAACAATCCGAGACTAAAGTTTCATTGGTCATTATTTGCAACTCATGATAACAGCCTGTAGAAAAGTTATCCACATCTGCTAAAAATACGAGTTCACATGAATAGTAGAGCCACAGCAACAACTGTAAACGTATTTAATGAACATTTCAGAATTGCACATATTCCATTTTGAGCAAATCTTGTATGATAATAATGAAGAGAACAATCTTTAGTATAAAAAATATAATGAATAGTGTTAGTTCTCATCATTATTAACATAACATTCATTAAGGTCTTTACAATTGTTTCCGTGGCTCTACTATTATTTATCAGACTACGTGTTCACATGTCTGTATCCCTTTCTTCTCATTCACATTTAGTTTATCATTTATTTTGTTCATAACTTTTTACCATAATTTAAATACATTTTTGGCTAATTCAAGCGTTGAATGTCTACGTGCCAAAATGTTACCACATACGTCATTACTCATTTCAAATTTTTAAAGCGTGAGAAAAAGCAATAACTATAACTGATTTTTAAAAAAATCTTATTTTATAAACTGTTCTTCAAAGCCCTTCAGTGGCTCAGCGGTATGTCTGCGAACTTATAACAAATAAATAAGTAAAATACAGGCTTAAATGTCCGTGTTCTTCAGTATTGGTCAGATGATCTTTGTCTTATGATTAGTGGAAAGTCACTGAACATATATATATATATATATATATAGTCACGAGAAAAAGAACACCTCGTGCTTTCCAAAACTACTCATTTCGTTTAATAATAATAAAAAAATAGATGGCATGAATATTTGTTGATTCATAGAAATTATGCACGTCTACTTACAGCAATATAAATGTATATACAATTTGAAATGTGTATACTTGAATTTCATATAATGACTGGTTATATCACTAAATAACATAAAAAATCAGTTTCAGTTTAATTACCTAATTCTTCAGTAAGCAGAAGTTTTACTTTAGGTATATCTGTCTCGTTAATTATATCGTCAATGTTGAAATGTTATAGAGTTTACATGATTTTGGTAAGTAGAACTTCTGTTTCATCTTAGCAGCTTTATATGGCTGACTACTGACTTTCATATGCAGAATTTCTAATCTTGATTCTAATCTAGCTTCTAACATGGGCATATATATTGCTACTTATGCCTTCAGTATCCGGAAATTATGTCTTATTTCTCTCTTATGTCTCCGGTATCAAGAAGTAATTCTACTTTATTGTATGTTTTGGTATCCAGAAGTTATGTCTAGTTTTTCATGTCTGCGATATCCGGAAGTCACTCCGCTTTCTTATACGTTTTTAATACCCAGAAGTTAGTGTCTAGTTTTTCATGTCTGCGATATCCGGAAGTCACTCCGCTTTCTTATACGTTTTTAATACCCAGAAGTTATGTCTAGTTTCTTATATCTTCGAAATCCGGAAGTTATTCTAATTTCGTAAATGTCTTTGGTATCTATACGTTATGTTAGGTTTCTTACATGTCTACGATATCCGAAAGTATGTAGGTAATTAAGCAAAAAGCTACGCAATGGGCTATCTGTGCTCTGCCCACCACGGGTATCGAAACCCGGTTTCTAGCGTTGTAAGTCTGCAGACATACCGCTATGCCACTGGGGGGAGGGTATCCGGAAGTTGTGTCTAGTTTAATATATGTCTATAGTATTTGAAAGTTATGTCTACAATATCCAGAAGTTATGTCTAGGTTTATATATGTCTATAGTATTTGAAAGTTATGTCTACAATATCCAGAAGTTATGTCTAGTTTTATATATGTCTAGGTTGACATATGCCTATGGGATCCAGAAATTATGTTTAGGTTGATATATGCCTACAATATCCGGAACTTATGTCTAGTCTGATATATGCATTTGATATCCAGAAGTTCTACCATGATGTTAAACTTCTGAAAACTGCAATTTAGTACTATAACTAAAACTGTTATAAACGAACGTTACATCTGCTTCATGTCAACTACAAATATTCATGTTAAATTATCAAACGTAAATATACCTTCGATATTGTTCGTTGTTATATATATTTCTGAAAGTTTAGTGAATTATAGTTATAGTTCAGCTCTTATACCAAAGAAACATTTTATTTTTTGTAAATTTGTTTATTTATTACTTCATTAACACCAAAACTCTCCATTTGATCTGTTTCATTTCTCATGCGTTATGATTAAGTAATTGTTGATCGACTTAAAACGACTGTGTTGCAGACTCTGGTTTACAGAGGTTGAGTACTTTATATTAAAGCAATTTTGGAGTCTAATCACATCGTTACAGTTCTTGTCGCTATGTCCGGTTTTGCTCTATCTGAAAACCATGCTTTTGAAAGTATCCCTGCAAAATAGTTTCCATTGCAAAATGCTGTCAAAAGGCTCTTATGTCCAAAGCACATTACTCCTCCCTGCAGGCTTTCTATAATCCATCATAGTGATCGTTTCAACAGTCCTATCACACAGAAATACATAGGCGCTGCGTAGACATTGTTTGGCATTTTGTAGGTGATATAATTCCATCGAAAATCGATTGCTTTTTGGAAGTATGTCTAACAGCTCTTTCTGACGCAAAATGTCCATACATTGAGATGTGTTTATATGGGAGATTTATAATTTCCAAGACAAAGATTCCTTGTACTTAATGGCTTTGGAAAACAAAATAATATGGTACCAGGACCATCCAGAAAAAGACACGCAACTCAGTTGTCAGTGGCAAAATGCAGCGTCGCGTAACAGGTGAGAATCCAAAACACAAAGGTCAGTAGCAAAAGCCAACCACGTGTCCCAGGCAATAGTACTCAACATAATCAAAAGGCTATATACCTTTATACCATCAAGTACTTCCAGTAGCTGGGGTATGAAATAGGTATTTATGTTATTCTATGCAATGACATGCCACTGAAGTTGCCGATATAGTTACGATACATTCTGTTCCACTGTTGCTTAATATTGACCATAGTTGTCACGTGTCTTGCTGATTTGCATATGGAAAATTATTTGAATATAACGTACTCAACCCTCTATACAAATTTACGTCACGCATGCGCAATCATTTTCTTTATAATTTTGGATGACTATGAATATAACTGAGAACAGCTATTTAAGAACAATAAATGAACAGTTTCTTGTTCTGAGTGGAAAACAGTTTTCGAAACATTGTGGTATTTCTTTTTGTTCTTGTCAAATTAAATATTTGACTAGTATGTCGCCGAGTTTAATCCCGAGTCTATAGCGATGAATTTATGGTACCCTAAGGAAGTAATAGACTTAGGATAATGAACGTTCTAGCCTTCAAAAAACCATTAAGTCTCGAGGTCAAATGAGATTCAGATAACGATGAAGTTGTTATTCACACAAGACTTTTCGGTTAGTTAACTTATCCTGCGAGAAAACAGCGCCATCTCTAGCCTATGACAAGAACAATAGTAATATGAAGATGTAGCAAGTGTGACTCAGTGTTCTACTGGTGATTTCTGTGCTGAAAGTGAAAGTTTTACTACATGCAAGTAGCTCAGCTTTGGAACTTTATTAGAACAAAACACAGGACACTACTGATGTTAAGAAAACAAAGTTACAACTACATACTGTATGGTCTATAAAGCTTACAGTGTGGACCCAAAATCGTGTTTTTGTTAACCAATAACAAAAGCGGTTTATAAATGTTTCCTTCTTATTTCAATATGGTGATAACATTCAACGAAACTCTCGTGTTTCCAGAAGCATAGACTAGAAGTAAAGAAAGAAAATAAACGAACAAACCGGTTGCATGTTATAACTTCTATTAAGGTGACTTTGGTTTTGGGGTTATCAGCCACAGCGAGATATGAATAGTGTTTGTCTCATTTAAATTTTGATTGCCATACAAAAACACTGTGATCTCCTTTAAACATTGAAACAAATCAGTTTGTTATTCATATAACAACAGTATAGCCCCTGTAAACATTAAACAAAATCAGTTTCTGATTCATATAAAAACAACATAACTCCTCTAAACATTGAAAAAAATCAGTTTGTTATTCATATAACAACAGCCCCTCTAAACATTAAAACAAATCAGTTTGTTATTCATATAACAACAGTATAGCCCTTCTAAACATTAAACAAAATCAGTTTTTGATTCATATAAAAACAACATAACTCCTCTAAATATTGAAAAAAATCAGTTTGTTATTCATATAACAACAGTACAGCCCCTCTAAACATTAAACAAAATCAGTTTCTGATTCATATAAAACAACATAACTCCTCTAAACATTTAATAAAACCAGTTTCTCATTCATATAACAACAATATAACTCTTTGGAACATCGAAAAAATCTAGTTTTCATTTTATTGTGTTTCATATGACTTTTATGTGCATGGTGTTTATATAGCAGCTATAAAACAAAGTGAATATCTACATCAATAAATTTTTATAGTTTCTCCCTAACATGTTACATTTCCCTATGCCCTTATTTTTTCCATATTCACTTAACTTGTGATTGTTTCTGGACAGTACTAACATGTGATTGTTTGGTATCAGTACTAACATGTGATTGTTTGGTATCAATACTAGCATGTGATTGTTTGGTATCAGTACTAACATGTGATTGTTTGGTATCAATACTAGCATGTGATTGTTTGGT
>NW_013667339.1:122650-125542 GCF_000517525.1 Limulus polyphemus | reverse complement strand
CTTATATACAATAATATCGCATATCAAGTAAACACTCGAGGCTTCAAGAAGGGACATGAATTTTCTAGAAGCAAATGACGTGTTACTAGAGTCACGTGACCTCCGCTGTCGTAACACTATATTATTCATTGCAGCAATTGGCATTCTAAGTCTTTGTTCTAAACATAACGGTCTCAACTATATTATTCACTGCAGCAATTGGCATTCTAAGTCTTTGTTCTAAACATAACGGCCTAAATTATATTATTCACCACAACGTCTGTAGGTATTTGAAATATGTAAATAAAGTAATGGTTTGTTCAGAAACAATACAAATTCAGATATTTCCAATACTGTAGATATTTGAAAACCCATTGCATGTTTTCCATTTGAAACTTAATATAAGTCAAATAATAACAATTAAAAAAAAATGGAGGCATATCATACAACATACATACACTTCATATCTATGCTTTTATTATTAGAACTATACATTCCTTTATATAATATGCTTATATTTTAAAGAGAAACTTTATGCACGGATTGCAGGAACTTGATTAACTAAAATTACGTTTTGTTCTGATAAGATAACTGTTTGTTTGAAGAACAAGGAAGTATGCAAAAATATTTTAAGACGGTTACATTTGATTGGTGTTTTCCACGTGGTAAGATATAACGATATCATTAGGCTAAACGCCAGGGGAGGGGACTGACTGGTGACAAATGCTATTGTGGGTCAACATAAGTTTAGTAAGGTTAGAGAAACCTGTTTAGAACGTTGTATTCCATCTTTCGAAGTACCCAGTTTTTACAGACAGCTTGTAGCTTCTCAAATAATTAAATACACGTATAGACAAGTACGTGCCTGAATATCATCTTATAATATGTAGCCTTCGTAGCAGGTGCCACGTGCTCACGGATGTGTGAGACTTCAGAAGAGAAAAACAGTACTTCTATATTCTGACATAGCGTCTGATTTGAAGATACAAGTTTTTCTTTTCTTTTTCAGAAAAAAAACAACATATAAAACTAAATAAAAAATGTAAGAATTTGATTATTTATTTTTGCATTAGCTCATCTTCTATGTCGATTATAGTTTTGGGAACCTGACAAAAACACCTTAACACCAACTTATGCTTAAGTCTTGTCTTTCGAAATATGAATTTACGTTTATATGAACTATGTTTACCTTTTCGTGAGAAGGTTTTATTACACTATTAAAAATATTTCATATCTGTCTCAGCCCAGCTTACGTTTCAACATAATTTATGAATGGATGAATATTTATTACAGATATGAAAAGATTATATCATACGCTTAAATAAATATTAATAATTAGTGTATGTTAATTACAGTTCAGAGCTGCTTTGACCTACCTTAGAGCCCAAAGGTGTTCCATATATATATTATTAAATAAAGATACTAAAACGGGTCCGGGCGTGGACCAGTGGTTAGCGTACACAAACCGTGAATCACGACGATTTGTTTGTTTGTTTGTTTTTGAATTTCGCGCAAAGCTACACGCTAACCAGAGTAAGCAGTGTAAGACTAGAGGGAAGGTAGCTAGTCATCACCACCCACCGCCAACTCTTGGGCTACTCTTTTACCAACGAATAGTGGGATTAACCGTCACATTATAACGCCCCCACGGCTGAAAGGGCGAGCACGTTTGGTGTGACGGGGATTCGAACCCACAACCCTCTGATTGTGAGTCGAGCGCCTTAACCACCTGGCCATGTCGAGCCGAATCACAACGGTTCATATCACGTTGTCACTTTAAACGCGCTCTACACTTTTTGGGCCGTGGTTGTGTTATAAGAGTAACCGTCAAATTTCATTCGTAGGTCTCGACAAAAGTTGTTAATGGATAGCGTTCACTAACTGCCTTCTCTTTGTCAGTTCAAAACTAGAGAAGGCTATACGCAGATAACCCTTTGTGTAGCTTTGACCGAAACTTTAAATAAAGCAAACGAACAAAGTGATTTTTGTAATTATGAAAAAAAATATCTCCTAAATGTTATGCTAATCATTCACTAAATCTATTTTATATAAAACCAATTACATCAGCCTTTCGTCTTACTTGAGCTCATTAATTTCAAAATAAAAGCATATGTATGTCAATTGTGAATTCTTAAGTTTACTGGTATGAAAATAAGTAAAATTTGACTTGGTGGAAGGGCGTTCGACTCTCAATCAGCGGGCCAAGCATGCCTGCCCTGTCAGCTGTAGGTCATTGCAATGTGACGGCCAATCGAATTATTCGTTGGTAAAGAGTGGCTTAAAAATTGGCGGCGGGGGCTGCCAGCTGATTGCCATCCATGTGACTAGTAGCCCAAAATTAGGAACGGCAGCGGATAAGAATAAACAAAATAAATATAGTACAAATTCAATTTATGGGGTAGAGTGGGTTTGATATTACCTAGAAATTACTAAGAGTTTTATACGCATTTTATTTAATTCCGCCATCTAGTGATTTATGCTTTAACTATCACTGTGTTTTACGTTGAAGATTTTATTAAACATGATTAAAAATGTAGTAAAGTATATAGATTCGAGTAATAAGAGTCATGAGCTTGAATTAAGAGTTATCTTTGAAAAGCTATGAGGATTTTTTTTTGCATCAGAAACACACACATATATCGACCATTCTGTAAAATTTTTAACTTTTTGAAATTGCTTGCAAATCAGATGACAAACACTTGACTAAGTGCTTGGATATTAATAATAGTAGTATGATAGAATAAATATTATGACATATATCTATTTATTTAAAATATGCCCCTATGTTATTTCAAAATTATAAGTGTGTTATTAAACTGTAGCTTATTAATAATACCGATTTAAACGAAAGAGATGACAATATCTGTCCGGCATGGCCAGGTGGATAAGGCGCTCGACTCGCAATCTGAGGGT
>NW_013667339.1:116583-121650 GCF_000517525.1 Limulus polyphemus | reverse complement strand
CTATTATGTGTGTTGTGTTTCTTAAATCTTCCATAGTCTAACTCTAGACTATTGTGTGTGTTGTGTTTCTTAAATATCCCATAGTCTAACTCTAGACTATCACGTGTATATTGTTTCCATGTGTTATTTGTGGAGATAATACTGCCATTTCAGAAAAATAGATAATATATATGCACTACAGTGATGACCTTTTTATCCGAAAAGCTTTTTGGATCATTGATGCACATATCCCAAAACATATGATTGGGATTGTAGATTACAATTGTAATGTTTTGACCGTTTACTTCAACATGAGTGCTATTGTGTGTAATCCTCATGTATCACTCCTCTCAATATTCTAAATTGTGAGAAGTGCCTCACTTTTAATTCTCAATCTATTGCTAAGTCCCCCAACAAAACTGTATGCACATATTATCGTGTCCCACATAAATATGTCCAAGTAGTCTTCCCACCTCTCTGTGAACTTCTCTCATAATCTCGTAGCGAACTTTCACCCCAACACGATGACCTCATCACAGTAGTTCCTGTAAGCAGTAATGATCCTGTAATGCCTCCTTCCAACTCGATCAATTCACCTGACACCACTGCAGATAATTCTCTATTGAATCACTCTCCTGATTTAGAATCTTCATCACATTTAGGGATCTTTTGTTCTCGATTCTATACATTATGTTGCTAATGAATTGGTTCACCTTACTATGAAAGCTGTCTATTCTATTCCTAGTTCTAACTTTCATCATACTGTTTTGTGAAATCATATTATTAACTATATATTTTCATCTGGACCACCCAAATTTTTCATAGCCATATTGTTACGGTTAACATAAACTTCCACAGTCACCAATTGTAAAGTCAATTGGAGATTGTTATTAGGTTATTAATAACGTCTACCTGTTTGAACCATGTCAGCTCAGTTACTACCACACTGGAATAAGTTCTTAAGACTGCTAGTTTGCTTCATATTCTTACTAGTTAGTAATAGTCCAGATTTACTTAATCAGGCAGTTTACTTAAAACATCATTCTTCCACTTATTTACTGGATATACAATGCTCTTGGGATTCTCTCCCTGTCACACAACATCATGGGCTTCATCAAACAGCCCGTAACTTTATATATAAGCGGTGAAGAGCCTATTATGGCATGAACTGTCTCAACCCCCCCCCTCCTATTCTAGTCAGTTTTTGGAATACATTCAATTGCTAACAGGACATTAAAGCTCTCAGACATATCCTATTCTAGCTGATCGGATTTCACCCTGTTCTTCATTTCATAAAGCCAATGTCTTTGCCTTCTTTACGGAAACTAAATTTCTAGTCCCAGTTTAGGAGTCACTAGACCTTGATGATCCCGTAGACAGTCTTATCCCTCACTAACTGAACTCGGTAACTGTGTTGTGTATACGATACAACTCCTCTAAACTTTCTGATACACTCAGTATGATTTTGAGCTTGCCTTTGATTCAAAGAGGCTTAATATTCAAACTCCGCTGTTTTTCACTTCTACTTTTATGGCCCGGCTTGGCCAGGTGGTTAAGGCACTCGACTTGCAATCTGAGGGTCGCGGGTTCGAATCGCTGTCACACCAAACATGCTCGCCCTTTCAGCCGTGGGGGCGTTATAACGTGACGGTCAATCCCACTATTCGTTGGTGAAAGAGTAGCCTAAGAGTTGGCGGTGGGTGGTGATGACTAGCTGCCTTCCCTCTAGTCTTACACTGCTAAATTAGGGATGGCTAGCGCAGATAGTCCCTCGTATAGCTTTGCGCGAAATTCAAAAACAAACAAACAAACAGACAATATCTGTCCCGTTTTTATGGTAGGATCTTCCTCATACACCATAAACAGTTTTAATCTCGTTCGATCTGGAGTCACATCAGCAAAGGCTCTTATCATTAGAAGAGAGGTAAACTCGCTAAAGACCTTAAATATAATGGAAATATTAAGTACTCAAACTATTAGTTTACATTACTCTTCGCTTCGCCTAAACAAAGTTCATCTCGAGCTTCTCAACGTTAAAATTGTGAGGGTTTTAGGTACTTCTGGGTGGTTTGATACTTTTTAAAATACTTATGTTACCCAGCTACCACACTTCATATTAACATGTTATTCAGCTGCTACCTATCATCTTAACATATTACCCAGCTACTACCCATCATCTTAACATGTTATCCATCTACCACACCTAATCTTAACTGATTCGTCTCTTCATTCAGCGATAAACCTAAATATGCTATTTGTTTTTTTAGACATTTTTACAGGTCAAAATTGTTACTGTGTTCTCAGAAAAGAATAATCGTGTTCATTGTTGTTACTGTGGAGACATGTGCTATGAAAACATGAACTGACACCTATAGCTGGAGATAATCATTACTAGCATTTGATATTACCAACATGATGCTACTCAAGTAAAGGTCTATTATTTTCTTTCTTAAAGAACTTGATTCAATTACATTATAGTATTTAATACTACTGTATTAAAAGACATGTTATTAACACTAATAGCTAAGTTCATAATTCTCAGTTACTCTAAATGAAACAGAAGAAAAAGAGAAGACTCCCAGCGTTGAACTTATTATATCAATTCTACTCTTCATCAGTATAGTCTATATAATTATGGTACTTGTCACGAAATTTGATTGGAGGCAAACTGAGGTGAAAAATGTCTAGATAGAAATCAAAATAACGCATTTACTTCCAAGGATATGAACAAAAAGTTTCGTATTATTAGATAATTTTAAAATTCTGTAAATTCCTTAACTCTTCGTGCAAAGTGTAAAAAGTTTTAACAAAAGCACAGTTCGCCCTGTTCCTAACTTGGTAGATAGTGAATGGATTACCGAGGACTGAAATATAACGAATAATGTAATACTCATATGTAGTGTGTTTTTTTTTTTCGCGAGTAAAGTGTTTCAAGAAATGAGCCAGAATAAGATATTGATGAGTGAATGATCACAGCCTGATGTAGATCTTTCAATGGATCTTGAAGAATGGTCGACCACAATTTGGTCTAGGCCCTTCAATGAACCTTGAATAATGGATGACCACAGGACTCATAGAAAAGATGATGTAACATAAGTTTGAATTCAGTTAAAGTACTGTATATTCATGTATTGCTCTCAAATAAAAGCATTGAACTTTGGAAGATAAATTTACATGAATACACTTTACAATAATAATGAATGTTACTTAGTTTTGTGACGTATGTTGCTATCGCAACTGTCTTATTCAACAATGTTAAATCCAAAAGTATATTGTACTATATTCTTTCGTAAGAATGCAGTGATGAGACCCTAAGTTGAAAACGTGTTTGTTTTTATCTCGTTTTTTTGGCAGAGGACTAACGAATGAACCAGACTGCACTGGTTCTTTTAGGGTGCTGACTACAGCTAAGCGGTTTACTATCTTCACACACACATACAGAATTCTCACGTGTTTGCCAGGTAGAAAGCACATGTTACTTACGTTTACGTGCCAAACTTAGATGTACACATGAAAATTTTTGTGAATTAAAGTAGTTGTTTTAATAGCATCCACAATTTTAACGTCTTCGATAAAAGTAATGCATGTTTTAATAACATCTTTAATGTTTTATGCAATGTATGGATTGGGTATAATGTCAAGAACATTTATTTTATTTGTTTGTTTTGTTGTTAAGCGCGAAGCTAGTCAATGGGCTATCTGTGCTCTTTTCACCGCGGAAATCGAAACCCGACTTCTAACGTTATAAGCCCCCAGATATACCAATGAGCCACCGGGGGTGTCACGAAGAATAGGTGGCTAAAATTTGATACTACTGATACGAATGTAGACTTATGAAATTAGTTTAAAAAAAGGATACTGTGTGAGTAAAAGACATTTCAAAACATCATACATATAATACACATACACACCCTTCACCACAATACGAAGTATAATCTTCTTCTTTCGACCCACCCTTATCCAGAGTTACTGATGACAGGTAGAAAATCTCGACGACAAGTTGTAAAACGTTTGTTTGTTTGTAATAAAGCACAAAGCTACACAATGGGCTATCTGTGCTCTGCCCACCACGGTTATCGAAACCCGGATTCTAGCGTTGTAAGTCTGCAGACATACCGCTTTGCCACTGGGGGGGGGGCTGTAAAACGAATGATACATTGGGGTTCACATCTATTTTTTTAGTATTTCAACTCTATATGCACGGGTGGGGGACAATGTGTGCATGCCACGGCCTTTAACAAACATGGTATTATGTGTTTAATGTCTTCATTTTATCCTACATTGTTGATTTAGCGACAGTTTGTAGTATTCAAAATATTGTTATATATCGTGAAAATATTTTTTTCTTTAATATTGAAAATCACATTTAATAATGTATAATCTGCATTCGTTGATAAGTTTCTTTCATGTTCACAGCATGAGCGACAGGAATAGGTGAATTAATGTTCATATTGTGCAAAAGTACAGCTTTCAGACTAACTTTAGATGAGTCGATAAAAATTCTCCATTCTTGAGGATGATGTTCAATACCTAATTCTTCCCAGGACCGTGGGAAGCGGTAAGGCGGGCCCTGGCCTAACCACCTTTTCATGGCATGTATAGCTACAACTTTTGTATTAAAACCTGCTGTTTTTAATTCAACACATTACGTTGTGTATATATGCAGTATTTATAGTTAAAATGGCTTAAGATTCAATCTCATAGCATTCTATTTTCAAAAATATCTGGGGGGGGGGGTGTCATGTCCGCAGACCCACCTAGAAATGGTATGCTTGGCATGCCGGTAGTGTGCTCTTCGCACATCGTGTGTCACATTGTTTAGCTGTGGCAATGACCTGACCACTCAAGAAATGCCTCCGACGGCAATGCTTCCATTAGCGCAACAACATTCGTTCAGAAAACACGAAGCATCTTGCATGCTGTAGTGAAAAGCAAGACTTTGATGGTGACTTCGGTAAATTGAAACTCTTGTTTCTGTTGCTAATAAATCTCATTGCTGCAAACGATAGCCAAGAAGTTCCCCATGGTACTTGGCGGCCCGGCAAGGCCAGGTGGTTAGGGCACTCGACTCGCAATCTGAGGGTCGCG
>NW_013667339.1:111654-115908 GCF_000517525.1 Limulus polyphemus | reverse complement strand
TGTAGCTTTGCGCGAAATTCAAAAACAAACAAAACAAACCATGGTACTTGGATAGAGACAAGTCATGAATCAGATCATTTAGATCTTCCTGTGTGATCAGATGAGGCAGTTTATGTTGCGGTGCCACAGGAATAAAATTACTAGATGAAGAGGATGAAGATGATTCATTGTCTTCTGTTTCCAATTCGCTGGTGGATGTGGTAATGGAAGACCGTCACCATGAGGTACCAGTTTCATTGCAGATACAATATTTGGATATTTAATGTATTGTTTAGTTTGATTGAATATCCAAAGACATTAGTCATGCAAAAATAACAGTCAGTTAGATGATCTTTAGGCTCATTTGCTCTCTTCTGTGTAAAGTCAGATGTACAAACCGTACAACACACATGTGGAGCCTAATGTTTTTAATTTGTCACCAATTTTTACACCAAAATAGTGGTAGTATGCTATCTTGACCTTGTGTGTGATGTAGCAGAAACTGTTTTTGGTAATTTTTGCACTTTTGGACTTTACTTAAACTGGAGTCAGCCAGCAATTTATATGATTTTAAAAAAAATATAAAATAATTTATGTTTACAGAGTTTAAAATATTTTAAAAAACAAAGTTTTGCAGAATTTAATTATATCGCGGGTATGATACGAGGAAGAAGATAGGACTTTGTTTGATTGTGCGCGGAGTGACCAACTGACTCCGCTCATTTTATGATCAGTCGAGGGACTTCTCGAATGTTCTAACAAAGTGAGCACGTGAGGGTTTCTAGGTTCCAGGGCGGAGCAGATGAGCGAGGAAATGAAGCAAAGTGGCGCAATTCACTACAATTATATCGAGAACAGATAACACATATGAACAATATATTTGGAATTTTACACCAATACAATACAGTCGGTGTTTGAAGTTATCACAATGTATGCCTTTTACCCATTAAACTGTACAAGTAAACCTAATTTCACAGCATAACTCTATTGCATTGAGTTGATTGCATGGTATTTCATATAGTGCTGATAATATATTGAGATATTATAATAACTCAAAATCTAGATGCGATGGGCAAATTCTGACTATATTTTTGAAATCAGCACCATCAAATTACTCCGAATTACTTGAGTTTTTTTTTTCAGTAACAAATAGTTTGTTGTCCAGTGTAATGTGCGAGCACAGATAATCCACCGTGATGCTTTGTAGTTAACAACATACAAACAAGAAAAACATGTAAACAAATATTGCTTTCTTAGACAATTACATATCCTGCAGGTTTTTCAAGTACAAGAGATATTTGAACAGATTTGAGATGTAATATTTTTTGGTTACAAATGCAAACTTATCACATTGACTCTGTTGTCACTGTAAAGTTTGTTTCCCTTGATCTGTAGTTTCTTCTGTAATATAAGAAGTATCGTTCTATAAAGAAAAGGCCTGACATGGTCTAGTAGTTAGGACCGAACATGCTCGCCCTTTTAGCCGTGGGGGCGTTATAATGTGACGGTCAATCCTACTATTCGTTGGTAAAAGAGTAGCCGAAGAGTTTGCGATGGGTGGTGTTAACTAGATGCCTATCGCCACTAAATTATATATGGCTAGTGCAGATAGCCCTCGAATAGCTTTGCGCGAAATTCAAAACAAACCAAACGTACTTAAAATTACCAAAAGGTTTTGATACTTAAAAGGTTACTGATATATCACGTAATGACTAGTTGTGATAGGCTTATATGTTTTATTACAATACGAAATAATCTGTCAAGTCGCTATAAGAAAGGCCGGAGATCCGTTTTACAACAATCGACAGAAACATTATAAATTAGTATCAGGTGACGATCTTCAAGACAAATGAGTTTTCAGCAACAGACATTATTACATAAACAATTATAAAATTGATAGGTACAAAGTATATATATATTATGGCTTCACTAAGGAGTATTTGCAAACTTCCACCAGTGATTTGTTCTTTATTGTTTAATATGCAAGAAAAGGCACCTTGGGTACCAAATATTTATATTGTGAGAATGTGCACCATGGTGTACTTAGCGGAGAAAGGCTAGTTTCAAGACAGTCTAATTATATTATTCTCACAATACGAAAAACAAAATTTACAATTGTTGGGGAATCAAGAATAGTAGGTATATCTAGAACATCGGGTATGTGTATAATATTATGTATAAGTAGAATATCAGGCAGATGGTTCCTTGAACACGTGGCTTGTAACATACACGAGCTATGATTATACACTTACAATGCGAGTCACGTGCGTTTCTTTTGTTGATAAGCACAAAGCTACATAATAGGCTTTCTGTGGTGTGCGAGTATCGAAACCCGATTTTTAGCAATTATGAGCCCCACAGTTACAATTGCGGCACCAAGGACTAGTCATGTGAGAAAGAAACACAAATTTGAAGTAACTGTTAACTTATTAATTATGACCTGCATGGTTTCATCTCAGTCACTTGTATAAAACAACGTAAAGAAAAATTACTAAAGTAAAACTGTAAGCATTTCAGAACGGTTACCAATCTTTTATTTGATATTGGCACTTCAGAACGGTTACCAATCTGTCATTTGATATTGGCACTTCAGAACGGTTACCAATCTTTCATTTGATATTGGCACTTCAGAACGGTTACCAATCTTTCATTTGATATTGGCACTTCAGAACGGTTATCAATAAGATTAAAGATTGATAACGTTCTGAAGTGCCAATAGCAAATACAATATTGATAACCGTTCTGAAGTGCTACTATCAAATGTATTTGCTATTGGCACTTAAGAACGGTTATCAATCTTGTATTTGCTATTGACACTTCCGAACGTTTATCAATTTTGTATCTGCTACTAGTAAGCTAAGAGTTACATTATACCACATTATTTCTATATCGTTTCATGGGTTAAGAGTTGAAAATATAGGGTAGAAAGAAGAATAAAACACCTTCAGAAATTTACACTACAGAATCAGAATAAATAAGATAAAACACAGACTGATGCTACTTTGGTCATCACGTAAATTATATCTGACACATTATAAACCATAATTACAAGAAGAAGCGGAACTGAGAACATCTAAGATAGATGTACTTTTAAATTTCAGAACTCATGTGAGCGTGCCCAAGCTTGAGGTTGGATCGACTCTATTTGTTTAACAGCAATAACCATTCTTGTAAAATCGCACGATGTTGAACCTATTTATTACTGCTGTGGTAGCTAGATTGCCATATTTAACATTTGAATGAAAAAGCTAAATCAACATTTTTTAAAGAAACAAATTTATGAAGAACAGCATTGTTTTACAACTACAAGATGAGAAATAAATAACAATGGGCTGTCTGTCCGATTTTTAGCGTTACAAGCCTTTAGACTTATCGATGAACCACTGAGGACAATAATTTCGAAACCATCTAAGTGCCCAAATTCGCAATTAGACTTAAAAGACAAAATATTTGGCATTTAAATAAACATCATTAAAGATTCACAGTCCAGCTTCTTAGGAAAATGCACATAATAATAGATAATAAAGTTTTTCAATGGGAGAATCAGATAACTGGTAGCTGCAGACCACATTAAAACATATTGTAATTATGTCAATCCGTGTACGATAATGAAGTTTTCCGATGGGAGAATCAGATAACTGGTAGCTGCACACCACATTAAACATATTGTAATTATGTCAATCCGTGTATGATAACGAAGTTTTCCTATGGGAGAATCAGATAACTGGTAGCTGCAGACCACATTAAAACGTGTCAATTCGTACTATGAAAATTACCTTAGACTATTTTGTCCGCATGTTAAGAATATGCATTTAAAGCTCAATTCAGAATTTTCAGTGTATACATTTCACAGTCCAATAGGTTTATTGCTGTACACGATTTTTAAGCTACAGATAATCTAAATAATAACATTATTTTGTCAATTTAGCACAAAGCTACACAAATATCTGCGCTGTGAGCATTGCAAGGATGGAACTCCAAATTTTACTGTTACGAGCCCTCAAGCTCACCAATGATTCATTGAGAGACAATAATTGGTCAGAATATATATATATATTAGAGAACATTTAATAACGAGACGATGAGTTCTTCAAATCGTTGTTTTTAACATTTTGTTTTAATATAGCGGTTTTGGTTGTTTTAAACGTCGTGTTAAAAGTTTTTAAAAGTAAGAACTGGTCTGTAAAAAATCCGAGAGAACTGCATGGTTCCAAATGAATGTTAAAAACTCACATTTTATAAAACAACAAATACAAATAACTTACCGTACAACCC
>NW_013667339.1:83369-110759 GCF_000517525.1 Limulus polyphemus | reverse complement strand
AGTCTTTCACTGCTAAATTAGGGACGGTTAGCGCAGATAGCCCTCGTGTAGCTTTGCACGAAATTCAAACCAAACAAAACTATCAAATGGTGAATTTATGTTTTAGATGTTATGAAGTGCTATACTTGCATCGAATCAGGGCCAACATTATCGGACAGGAAAAGTAGGCAACTGAAGTAGGCGGCATAAGGCGAATTCTTCTATAACTACTGTACTTGTCAGCACCAAAATTATGTGTGAGTACCACCACTGTACCTTTGGGTTTGCTAGATGGATTTGCCTCGACGAGGGCTGTCAAAAAGCCCATCTTGATCGTTTTCACAGTGGCTGCACGGGTTGCAAATCGAACATCTTGGAACCTTGTACATGTAGATAACCAAGTGAATAATGATGACTGATGATGACAAGTCAAAGAGTAGCAAAGTTCCAGTCATGGTCAGGGTAGCTTGGAAATATCTGCTGAGCTCTGGTCTGAAAAACACAAGCAACGACGAGCGAAGAAGAAGGTTACACAACAACAAGTACTGTCATTAACTGTGGGGTTTCTGCTGATGATGTCATAGCTCAGTCAATAATGGTCCGATTTAGAAACTGTAAATTGTAATCTTTATATCTTATCGCATGCTACATCCTATGCAAGTTTCATTAAACTTGAATAAATCTCGGATTTTATACGTCTGATCCATGCCACCGAGACGCCTCTGGATGAGGGAGGGAGGGATCCTGCGTTAAATTGGCATAAAAAGTTAACATATTATTTGAAGACATTTCAACATAGGAAACAAATAAAATTTACTGTTATGGAGTATATATATAGCTGCAAGTCTGCAGTATGGTTTAAATTAACCTTATAGATATTGAACCCATCAAATCTAACTGTGGGAGCTTGCCTATTCTCTTGACTGTAATGGCAAAACTTTGAAGGTGGGTCCATCGTCCCTTGATTTTGACTTTGCCCCCCCCCCGGGAAAATTTCTGCAGATGCCCATGCTTCCAGATCTAAAACTACCATTCAACTAGTCAACACCACCCACCGCCAACTCTTGGGCTACTCATTTACCAACGAATAGTGGGATTGACTGCCATGTTATAATGCTTCCATGGCTAAAAGGGCAAGCATATTCAGGTAAGGGATTCAAACCCACAAGCCGCAGATAGTGAACCGAGCATCCTAACCACCAAGTTATAGAAGACCTTTATAGAAAGGTACTTTCTCCTAAAAAGCAGAAAACCAAAGAAAGAAAAGTTACATTGAATTAGAGTATTCTTCATTTATTCAAAGCAAACCTACTAAGGCTATCTGCTGCTGTTACAAAGTTTGAACTGCTGACCAGGAGGAAGGCAACTGGCTGGCAGAATCCACTGCCAACTTTTAGACTACTCATTACCAATGAATAATGGCTGAAAGATGAGCATGTTCGATGCTGGGTCGAAACCCGGCAACTTGAAGATTGTGAGGGTGCTTAGGTTCTTGGATAAATACTACCATTAAAAGAAAAATAATTTACTCTCCACATTTCAGCAATTTAATATAAAACCTGAGGATACTGATTTTTATTACAAGCTGAAGGTGAGGAGTTAGTTGTTGTGCTCTGACCCTCATTTTGCCAATTTTTATAATTTTTTTTTCTAATGTTTCACATGACATACATTTTTATTTAAAAAGTCTATTACAGGATAAGACTTGAGTGTTTTTAGAGGTTTTGCCTTTTCATGGCAGTGTAGACTGCAAATTAAAATTTCATTATTTTTATGTAGCTTTTATGATTTGTCTTCAGATGATTGCATAATATATTTTCTGAATATTAGATTTAAGTATGATTACAGCTCCTGATTCTATGTGTTACAAAAGCAAAAATATTAAGGCCTTTTTCTTGCAAAATGTTATCTTCAGTAACTTTAAAGTATTGTTAGTTTTTCTTTGCAAATTTATATTATTCAGATCATCAATAACAAATTTAACAACTACAGCAGGTCCATCACAACAAATAACCTAACTACAGCAAGCCCATTAACAACAACAAATAACCTAACTATAGCAAGATGACCATTTGTGAGATAGCGATTTCTAGTTGTTGTTGTTTTTTTTGGCTATGGTTTTATCGTTCGTTTATTATTCCTTCTTTCGTTTACTTTGTCTATGAAATTTTAGTTACATTAAAATGTTAATTCACCTTCTAGCTGATTATGAAACTGATATCAGCTTCCCTAGCGGGTGACATACAGATATTATTAATGTAGCAAAATATTATGTAAATTTATGATCACATGAGATGTACTCTCATGACCTAATGGAGTGAATAAATACTTTGCCATAAGCTTTATAAACTGAGTCATGAGATAGTTAGTGAACAATATAGTTAATGAATTACTGCTGTTTGTCACTTGATATTGTTATTAATATAGAAAAGTGATTTTAGAATGTTGTGTTTTTTTTGGAATAAGGGTTTTCCTTCTGATTCCATTATTTGAAATAACTGTCACAATCCTTATAATGATCTATAACTACTGTACCATGATATCTGAACATTCGCTGTCACAATTTTGTAATGGTCTGTAACTATTGTATTACAATCTCTGAACAACCACTGTCACAATCCTTATAGTGATCTATAACTACTGCCCCATGATATCTGAACATTTGCTGTCACAATTTTTGTAATGGTCTGTAACTATTGTATTACAATATCTGAACAACCACTGTCACAATCCTTATAGTGATCTATAACTACTGCCCCATGATATCTGAACATTTGCTGTCACAATATTTGCAATGGTCTGTAACTAATGTACTACAATATCTGAATACATGTATTCAATGCCCATAATCGTTCCATGCTTCTCTGACTAGTGATAATGAAAATTCAGTTCCCATACTCTTTGCAGTCTTCTATAGTTATTGCAAAAGATAAACATTTATTGTCCATAGTCTTTGTTATGTCATTGTATCTAAAACATGGTTGAATATTCATTGTCCTAACTTATTTAGTATTGTTTTACTATTACAGCAAACATAGTCTTTGTTATAAATAATCCATTCAGTAATCAGTCTTTGTTATAACTTCTATGTTACTGAATATTGTGTAGTAACAATTCATAACAGCTATAATGTTGAATACCATGCCTATAATCTTTGTAATAAACAACTGATATGCTAATGAACATTGTGCCCATTGATACAGTATTAGTTAGTAACAGATATGATGTTGAATACTGTGTCTATAGTTTGTAAACTGCTACACTGTTGAATATTGTGTCTATACCTTTATACAGTTGCTTTGAATTTTGTATCTATTATAACTGTAGTATAACTATTAAATATATATGAAGTAGCACAATCAGTTATTATTCTTTATAGTCCTCTTTAGTTGCTGTAATGTTTAAACTTTAGTGTTGAGATCATCTATAGCTAGTAAGGTATTGTACACTGAATGTCCATAATATCAGTAGACTTGTAAGTACAATAATTTTTATCTTTCAGTTTTTTCATTCACAGCTTCTAAAATTTTTAAACATTTTGTGTCCACAATCTTTAGTGTTTTATCAAGATTTTGAGCACTGTTGTCCACAATCTTTAGTTTTTTGTTATCAAGATTTTGAACATTGTTGTCCACAATCTTTAGTGTTTTGTTATCAAGATTTTAAACATTTTGTATCCATAATCTTTAATGTTTTGTTATCAAGATTTTGAACACTGTTGTAGCAGTTTTATTACAAAACTGAATATTCAGTTTCCATAGCTCTTGGAACTTTTATGATTTTCAACATCCAGTGTCCATGGCACTTGTTGATTTTCAACATCAAATGTTCACAGCATTTGTCAATTTTCAACATCAAGTGTTCATGGCATTTCTTGATTTTCAACATCCAGTGTCCATAGCACTTGTTGACTTTCAACATCTAGTGTCCTTGTCATTTCTTGATTTTCAACATCAAATGTTCATAGCATTTGTCAATTTTCAACATCAAGTGTTCATGCATTTCTTGATTTTCAACATCCAGTGTTCATGCATTTCTTGATTTTCAACATCCAGTGTCCTTGTCATTTCTTGATTTTCAACATCCAGTGTCCTTGTCATTTCTTGATTTTCAACATCAGATGTTCTTAGCATTTGTCAATTTTCAACATCAAGTGTTCATGCATTTCTTGATTTTCAACATCCAGTGTCCTTGTCATTTCTTGATTTTCAACATCAAATGTTCATAGCATTTGTCAATTTTCAACATCAAGTGTTCATGCATTTCTTGATTTTCAACATCCAATGTCCTTGTCATTTCTTGATTTTCAACATAGCATTTGTCAGTTTTCAATATCAAGTGTCCATGTCATTTCTTGATTTTCAACATCAAGTGTTCATGACATTTGTCAATTTTTTAACACCTATGATGCGTGTGATTTGTGATGTACTATAAGTTCTGTACTATCAATCAGTACTATTAGGTATGTCATTTAACATTAGTGTTGATAGCTTTTATAGTCCCTTGATGTTAGATGTTTGCTGTAACTACTAAGATGTTGATAATTCAGTTTCCATCACATCTGTACGTAATATGATTTGGAAAATTCAGTCAAGTATAAGAAATTATTTAAAGGACCATATTCACACATGCTCGCTACTTTATGTTTGATACTAATATTCCAATGAGAAAAAAAACAAACAATATTGAAAACTTTAACGAATATGATATACAACTGTTTCAGTTTAGCAGAGATGTAAATATAAACGGTGACGTTTTCATCACCAATCATATTGAAAAAACATACTTTTAACATTTTAGATCTTTAACAGTCAAACCTAAATAGAGTAGAACATTTTGAACCTACTTCACATGTTATTTTACTGAATGAAATAAATAAAACTACATATTTAAAAGAAAATCAGAGTTAAATTCCAAGAAAAAATCAACAAAACATTCAGAAAATGCTGCATGCGAATAGCAAACTCCACTGACTAACTGGTGCAACAGACAGGAACATAAATTTCAACTTATATGTTTTAACTGACAAGTGCTGGTTTTGATTTGTCTACAGTGAGTGTTGTGTGTGTGAGAGAGAGATCAATATTATAACAGTATTACAATCAATTATAAAAACATCTGTATTTAGTTTCACATTATTTAACCAAGCCTCCACACCCTTCCTTTGAAGTTTTTATTTATCACTCATACATTTCATTGATAATTCAACATCAGATTTAAAAACACTATTATGTCTGAGTATTAAGTTTTTAACTTGCATACTTTTAATTTGTTTTAAACACTATTACATATATATCTATGAAGATTCAAACAAATACAAGTTCAATCAAAGACAGCAAAGTTTATATTAGTTGTAATAAACTGTTTTAAAAATTCATATAACATATTTCAGTTATTGAAATATATTACACATTTTGAACAGAATTACAGAAATCTTTAACATCATCATACACAGCTGTTAAATTTTGTTGTAGTAGATTGTGACATGATTATGACACAACAAAGTCACACTCACAGAAACTTGGACCATTTCCAGGTTGTACACGAAGTCCACGCCTGATAAAATAATAATTTTTTATGTATTATTTTTGTAAAAGAAGACTTATAATTGTACAACAATCCTAATTGATATTAATAAAGATGAGTAATAATTATATAAACTATGCTAGAGGAAAGCTCTCGGAGATCATGAACTAAATTGTGATAATTATTGTGGGAGGGGGGGGGGAGTCTTATACATAGCTCGACTTAATATAAAGACATTTTATTTTTGATAGTTACAGATCAATTTTGATAGGATGTGATTCATTAAATAGATGTTTGGACACTTTCCCAGAGTTGAAAGAAGATTTGTTTATCAGATCGTGTATAAATAAGTACAACATTCTCCATTAGTAACAAGATGGGCACAGATGTAAAGAAAATATTGTTCATTTGAGGCATAATGGGAGTCACAAAAATCTTGAAGATTTTTTTTAAATATGCAGCATTAGGCTTCTGCTTTCCTCAAAAGTTAAGCATCTACTGTTGTCATATCTACCACTCAAATGATGAGTCATAGAGTTACAGAAAAGAATGTAGTACAACAATAAATAAATCCACATGAGACAATGGAACAAGATACAAGAATGTATGAAGAAATAACTTAGATGATAAATGTATAAAATATACCGAGATATATAGTACAACAATAAATAAACCCACATGAGACAATGGAATAAGATACAAGAATGTATGAAGAAATAATTTGGATGATAAATGTATAAAATATACCGAGATATATAGTACAACAATAAATAAACCCACATGAGACAATGGAATAAGATACAAGAATGTATGAAGAAATAACTTGGATGGTAAATGTATAAAATATACCGAGATATATAGTACAACAATAAATAAACCCACATGAGACAATGGAACAAGATACAAGAATGTATGAAGAAATAACTTGGATGGTAAATGTATATAAAATATACTGAGAAATTAGTGAAATTAAAGGTTACATAAAAATTTTTATACTTAATAGTAAACTAAAAATTAATACATTTATCTAAATATTAGAAAACATTTAAAACTGTTAAATAGCTTTGTAAAAAGGCAAAACAAAGGAACCAGTTAAGGCTTCAATGGCAATTTATCAATTCTCATCATGAAATATATCTATAAATAGACATAGATATATGGAAATCATAAAATATTTTTTATCTCTAATCAAACAACCTTTATAAATTTCCTATCTTATATTTCATTAAAATTTCAAGCTTATATGGTTATCTTGTTGCTAATGCAAAAACTTGAATAAAATGTTCATCTGTTGCTTCAATCTGCATGACATTTTTAATGTCTTGAACATGTTTGTAAAATCCCCCACAGCTGGTTTCTCCAAATATACATATGGAGAAAGACACTGTGCACATTCCATCACACTTGTTATGGAACAAACCTCATCAAAACAGCTCCTCCTGCATAACATGTTTTCCAAGTGCAAACGCGCTGAGGTTAAAAAGCAGAGCAAACAAGCAGTTGTTATAAATTTTTTCCAGGGTTTTAAACTAGTCAAATTTTAGGCTTGATTTTCTAATAGCATTACAGAACCAAGTAGATACATTGTCATCTACGTACAGTACGACCCCAAGTGGTACACTCTTAGACATGTTTTTCTTTGGAAATTTTATGCAGTTGCTAGTAGAATCATAGTGGTTAAACAACTTTAAAACATTGTTAAAAAGCCAACAATTAAAAAGAAAATGTTCAAAATGTTCTCTAACAGCTACTTTTCCTTGTTTAGTGTTACAAGTTTTATTCAAATTGCCCAAAAAGTAACTCTGCATTCAACAGAAGGACAATGAAAAGCCTCAGTATGTAGGATAACAGGTTTTCTGTATGATTTTCGCGACTAATGCATCGTTTTCAGTAGTAATCAAAATTATGAAAGATAGTGATCTTGTTTCAGAATAAGTACGAGTATAAATTTAATATAAGGGCTAAAAATGTTTAAGAAAAAAGACATCAACATCAGTATTGGTGTCAGGTTGTTTTCACATTTACATTGTGTAATGACACCTTTTTCTTCTAACAAGTGCATCAAAATTATGGCCATACATAGCAACATCTTCAGTTTGTTTATAAAGCATTCTTTTGAATTGAAAATAGCTGTTAATTAGAATATCATAGGAAATGTTTTGAGATACTCCCTCATAGTTTCATACACAATTTTGTGATCACCTACTACTTTATAAGTAAGCCACAAGTACTAGGGAATGAATGGATATTAAAAAGAGTTCTTAACTCTTTAATTACTGGAGTATGATTGTGCCCATAGCTTTAAAAACTTACAGTGTAGTTTTCAGAATACATTACATTTCAAGTTCAGAAATGGTGGAACTGAGACTTTAAAACAATTATTTATTAAGACTGTTTCTAAGTTAAGAAATAATCAGTATGATTTTGGACTTTTAATTAGCATAATTACAATCAAAATCATGTAGTATTATCTGCACATCATACTAGGAAAAATACTTAGTTTTACCTGAAATTCTTTTATAAAATACAAACATCGACCCTGACCTTCAACTTGATATTTTAAAACAGCATATTTGATACATTTAACTTAATTAAATGTTATAAAATGACAAACTGTTAATTTTTAAGTAAAAATTGTTGAAATACAGCTAGAATTATTATTTTTACTTAAATTTTGAAATAAGATATGCAGTTGTGAACTCAATGCTTGAAAGGTACTCACCATTCTGAAAAGGGTTAATTAAAGCATAAGACAATCGTCTACTTTGGAATATTTTGGAAATGTATGGTTAAATTAAGTTATTTTGATCAATTATTTACTTTAATTTTAAACACCCTGAAAACATAAAGAATCTATTTTCAATTATATACAATATGTCATAAAATATCAACTGATATTTGAATGTACTCTTACTTCAACATACGGCAACGATGCTCTTCAAAACGTGGAGCTGCTTTGTCTGCATCCTTAAGGTCAGCCACACTCCAAAGACGCTCTGCAACTGCTGCAGCTCTGGGCCTTTTAGAAAAAAAATTTCCAAAATTTTTTTTTATCTTAACATCTTTTACGTTTATTTTCTTTTAACTGTTTCCAGATAATACTTGTTTATCCTATATTTGAAGCTACAAAGTTTTCCACCCACTTTGTTTTAATTTTTAACACATCACATACAAAAAACAATAATTACTTGATAATCAGGCAAGTTTGTTTTGAGAGTTCTAATTTTCACGTAGCCAGGGTTAAACCACCTTTACTCTGTAATACATCACGATTAATTACATGTATAAGAGAATTATGGAAACCTTATATTCTGCAATACATAATCTTTCACTGACTAATGTATATAGTCTTAAGAAATTGGTTGTTTAGTTCTGTATTTAATGGAAAAATTAAAAACTGATAGAATAATGCAGCTTTTTATCAATAAGTTTACAAAACATATGTAACCACTTGCTTTTAGATACAAATAAAAAGATTTTTTTTCAGCCACAAGAAGAGTACTTTGTTAGCCTCTGTTTTTGCTATTTTCTGGATTTCTACAATGATGTTTATCAAACAGGTACTTTTAAGCTAAACAGTTAAGAGAGAAGAGATCTGGCAAAAATACCAAGAATGCTAATCCCCTTGTATGATTTTCTTGAAATTTTAATTTTCCAGAACTGTATGCTAACAAATGCATCTAAACATAAAAGATATACCTTCTGTAAATTTTGTCAGTAGTTTATCTGTTTTTATAGAAAACACTTTTTATATTATCATGTTACTTTCGCTTTAGTACACATAGCCAATAACTCAACGTTGTATGTTTGATTCTTTAGCAGAAAACATTTACTTTAATCAGTACTTGTATATTTATAAAAATATCACAGATTCTTAAGATATTGATGTTAAATAAGTGTCAACAACAGCTTAAAAGCTAAGCCTAGTTTTCAAAATCTGAAGCTTGTGAAAAAATCAATATTGATACCAAAACTTTCTTTGTAACCTAAGGATCCAAACTACAGATTGTTTCAAAATTAATATTCAATTTAAAATAGAATATAGTTTTTGGTATAGCATCATTATAAAACTAAAATTATACAATTTTTTTTCCCTAGAATGATTACTTTAACTGGAAATGAATATCCCTTATTGCTACTTTTGAAAACATTTTCATGAACAGCAGCATCAGATAAAATTCAAGCTGAACTCTGGCAAACAGTGACATCATTCTACTTATAGAACATTACCAATATTAAACTTGTGTCTATGACTACTTATAATTTAAGAACGTCAAACTACGTGGCAAGAGTATAAGAACACAAATTCTGTAACCTACCAGGTACGAGATATCAAGTTTGTTCCATCTACAAACTCCCCCCACATGCAGACTTCTCCTCCCATGATCAGACTCTTCTGGTATTCTGTGCCTTAAGTAGAAATATACAGATTAAAATAACTTTTACTTTAAACAAGTCTATTTTAAAGTATAAATGTGAGCATGCATTTTACTAACCAGTATTAAGTATGTTTGTTTGTTATAGATTTCGCTCAAAGCTACACGAGGGCTATCTGCGCTAGCCGTCCCTAATTTAGCGGTGTAAGACTAGAGGGAAGGCAGCTAGTCATCTCTACCCACTGCCAACTCTTGAGCTACTCTTTTACCAATGAATAGTGGGACTGACCGTCACATTATAATGTCCCCCTGGCTGAAAGGGCGAGCATGTTTGGTGTGACGGGGATTCGAACCTGCGACTCACAGATTGCGAGTCGAGCGCCCTAACCACCTGACCATGCCGGGCTACAGTACTAAGTAACAGTAGAGGAGCATATATTTTACTAACAAGTATCACGTAATAATGTGTGAGAATCCACTTTATTAACGGCTATTATGTAATCGTGTGAGAATCCACTTTATTAACGGCTATTATGTAATCGTGTGAGAATCCACTTTATTAACGACTATTATGTAATCATGTGTGAGAATCCACTTTATTAACGACTATTATGTAATCATGTGTGAGAATCAATTTTTTATTAATGACTATTATGTAATCATGTGTGAGAATCAATTTTTTATTAATGACTATTATGTAATCATGTGTGAGAATCAATTTTTTATTAATGACTATTATATAATCATGTGTGAGAATCAATTTTTTAACAAGTATTATGTAATCATCTGTGAGAATCCACTTTATTAACGACTATTATGTAATCATGTGAGAATCCATTTTTTTTAACAAGTATTATGTAATCATGTGTGAAAATCAATTTTTTAACAAGTATTATGTAATCATGTGTGAGAATCCATTTTATTAACAAGTATTATGTAATCATGTGTGAGAATCCACTTTATTAACAGTTATTATGTAATCATCTGTGAGAATCCATTTTATTAACAAGTATTATGTAATCATGTGTGAGAATTCACTATATTAACAAGTATTACATAATGATATGTGAGAATCCATTTTATTAAGAAGTAAGTATCATGTAATAATGTGTGAGAATCAATTTTATTACCAAATATCATGTAATGATGCGTAAATATGCATTTTACTGATAAGTATTATGACAATGTAAACCTTTAATTAGGATTTCCTTTGTTTTTGTTTCATCATTCAAAAAAAAAAGAAAAAAGAAAATCTTATAATGATTTATAGATTCTTGATATCATGAACTTCTTAATTTTGCGATCACAACTGGCTGACTCAAGCATAATTATCCAAAAAAGTATCTTATATCAACCAACAACTATATATTATTATACATATAACTAAAAATAGTTAATGATGAAGTATTCATATGTATCCACAGAGAGTTTTAATATTTTGTAATTCAAGAAATTTGATTACAATATCCCACAAAAAAAACAACTTGATTTTTTGCTCTCAATAACTGAGATGTAATATAATCAGAAGACACAAAACAGTTTTAAAGTACCATTGAATTCCTGTGGATCACAAGTATAGTACTTTGGCCAGTCTTTTCCATAGCTGATGTAATTCAGATACCAACAAGTGGACAGAAGTGTCTTGTAACCCATGGATGTGACTCTCTGTAACTCCTGTACCTGAGGATCCTTCCAGACATGAACAACAGTGTTGGGATCAACCTGAAAAAAAATTTCAGATAAATTGATTGATTGATTGCAGTAACTAAACTGCATCAAGTTACATTCCATTCTTCCACACTACCCCTTAGTAAAGAATATCTTATAGATCCTGGTAACTAACATGAATGGTATGTGTTTTATTTGATTCTAACATTAGTTGGACTGTACAGCTTACTTGTATACAGAATTTATTTATGCATAAAAAACAAAATCTAATAGTTAGAGCCAATGATTAAAACTAAGTTAGTCTGAACTAACCTAATATTTATTAAGCTGTACAAGTGTCTCAACCAAAAATGAAAGGTGTTCAGAAAGATCACATGTTAATGTAAACTTGAAAAAAAACTGGACGAAAATATGTTTCAAAGCAATCGACAGAGTAAACATTTTTATCAGTAACATCCTTTGTGCAATATATATATCAATTCATAATTCTTTGGAACAGAGTAGAGTTTCATGATAAGTCTTTCCTTCATTCTTTTTCCCAGTTCCCATTTAAACAGAACCAAATTAAATGTGGTATGAAGTATGTCTCCTCCCAATAAGATAAAAAAAAACAAGCATGGAATAGTAATACTAATAGCCACAAGCTGTGATTTTTCATTCCAAAATCAGATCCCCAAGTCCATCTGTTCTTTCCTTCTTTAACATTTTATTCATGTTCTGATCCAAACATGCAACAAAAATCTCAGATTCACTTCACTTTATCAGTAGATGAACTATCCATATCAAAATCATTAGAAGAGACCTGAATTGTACAAACTTGCCATTGTAACCCTGGTTGTCATCAGAGAAAGTTAGATGGCATTCACGCCTGTGTACCAAGATCAACAAAACATGGCCAACATAGGAAAGACCAGCCTCAGAAAGTATATGTGTGGGTATGTATGATTTTGTGGAACAAAGTAAAAAGTAAGCCATGAAAAACTTCATCTTACTTATGGCAGAAGTAAAACAAAACCAGTGATCTTTAATTGGTATCTCATATTTCATGATAGCATCTCAGATTATTTTCCCCAAATGGGATCTTACTAGTCTGAAGGAGAATCTTAGGGAGAAGTCTTCCATTAAGGACTGAATGCGTCCCAAGGGACCAGCAATGAGCTACCAACTTGGTAAGCTTTTTAAACAGACATAAACGTATACCAAAATTACACTCAGGATTGTGATGACCAATGGAGAATTACACTCGAGATTGTGATGATTGATGGAGAATTAAGCCCCGAGATTGTGATCACTCATGAAAGTAATCAGAAATGGGTAAAATTATTAGACACTGCAATAAAGAAAATCTTGCAAGATATGGGATGCACTCCACAAAATGACTTGTTAGCTTGCACTGATTGGTAGTTAATAAATCAATTTTTTGTTTTTCACCATACAAAATTAACAGGAACTGATATTTCACTCAAGATTAAATGAACTTACATATGAAAGGTGGACAAAATAGATGGCTAAATGATATGTTCCATCACAGATACAAGAATATAATAACACTTAACAATCCATTCTGAAAGTAATGACAATATAATGGTTTTCATAATTTATCCTTGATTTTGTAGTCATTTTCAGTGCAATGCTAAAATTTGTCTCAAAGCCTCAGCCTAATCAGGTTTGGTACTAAACAGAAAAATCAATGGAATTTGTCAACGACCTTGCTTCTGACAAACATTTCCATGCAGACTAGTATCTACTGTCAAAAAATATGCTCAAATTTGTCAATAAAGCAGCACAACATTAGTCAAAGATCTTTGCATTGACCAACGAGTTGCATTCAATACTTTGAGCATTGAGACACAAATAATATCTGGACAAAGTTTATAACAAACAAGCATAAAAATAAAAAGTCCAACCTGTGTTACTTAAACCTTTGAAGAGACCTTGACTTTACGGAAATCTCAGAAATGCAAATAGCTATAATAATAATAATGTCTACATGAGGAAAAAGAAAAGGGAAGGTATTTACAAAGTGGCACTAAACACAACTAGAGAATTGTGAAACGGAAACACTACTGTGTTACTTAAACCTTTGAAGAGACCTTGATATTTACTATAATCTTATTTGACTAAAACAGCAAAATCACTAATGCATTGACTTTGACTCTCGATTGATCTGTACAATAGTTTTTTGTTTAGTAATCTGGACTTTTAATGAGCAACAAGAACCAAAATACAAAAACAACTTTAATTTCTTTGTTACTATGACCATTCACCTTAACAAACATCTTATACTTTAAGAACAATTACATGCATGATCCGGGAGCTATAACTGAAATGAGTTTTGTAATAAATAAGCAATAAATACACCTGTATGTGACACTTGACTTTTGAAACCATTCTAACTTTATGAGCTACAAAGATACGAGGACTATAACATCACAACTCTGTCATTACAATCTATAAAGTTAAAGTTCATATCCTCATAAATTTACTGTTGTATACATAGACATACTTCGTGTTATATCCTTTATTTAGGAAACACGCCTAAGATAGTGAAAGTCTTTAGCAAACTGTAGAATATAACTACAAATGGGGCCACCTTCCAAGAAATGTCTAAGTTCCAAAGTAACATTTCTAAAAAAATTGTCCAATTAAGTTTCACTATGGGATAAGCAAATTTCATTGAGTTCCTTAATGAGATTGGTTTAAAAATGCTGTTGAAGGAACTGACTGCACAGTGTACATTTTTTCAACATTTTGGAATAAAAAAAGCAAATGAAACAACAAATACAGCAAGTAACATTTTAACTGTTAAAGTTATGCCTTGGATGAAGTCTAGAATGAAACATATGATGTCTGACTAGTACAGTCCAATAAACACCATACCTATACAGAACGGTTTTTACACATGGTATTACTCCTTTAAATTTAAAAGAAAAAAAAGAACAAACACTTCTTTTTAAACTGGTTTAATTAAGTTTAATCTTCATAAGCTAGTTTTTGCAATTATACTTTCCTTGTAGAGATACCTTATGCATTAAACACTAGTTTGAAAACAGATAACATTTAGTACAGAAGTCATAATGTCTGCTAACTTACTTTGACACCATTGTCTACAACTTCCTGCCAAATGGTGTAGCTCTTTTTTAGGGACTGAAGAATATTGACCAGTCTGTTGCAAACAATCAAGTAGAAAATTACTTAGTTTGGTGAAATAAAGTAAGAGTAGCATAATGGAAACTGCATTTATTACAAATTATTTTAGTTTAATCCAAACAGATGAAGATGCTTTGCTCTTATGCAGTGGTACAAATAGTTGTTATCTCCAATTTATCCTCAATTAATGAAATTAATTTAAGCCACTTATTGGCCCTCATAAACATTTAATTATAGGATAAAGTGAAATTGTCATCAATACTTCAAACTCAATTTTTAATAAATAAATCATCTATAAATTAATTTTTTATCACTTTATCAACCTTAATGTTACTCTTGGTATTGTTGTCAAAAAACTTGTATTTATTTATAATTTAAAAATTACAATTATTAAAATTTCAAATTGTGAAATTTATGAAACAGATAATATTTCAAAATCATTTGTCTTCAAAAATTCAACAATCAAACAACAATTCACTCTTTCTAGTTTTTCAATTATTAATAAGTGATAATTTTGGTACAGTATGCGATTACAAGATCAAACTTTGACATTCTTCAATATAGTTTCAACAATACTGTTTGAAAGAACATAATACAGGCACTCTTAGTCAATGTCACAGAGAGTAATGTGGGATGTAAAAAACATTCAGCATCTATCATGAAAAGAAATAGGTCAGGATCTGAATAATCCATTCCAGCATCAAAAACATAACAAACAAACTGCCAATCACTGTTTTGAGTACTATAGGTCTTAGGAAAGAAGGTATGACCTGGATAGTATAGCAGGTGGTCCTCCTGCTAAACCAAGCAGGGAGCATCTGCAGAAATCTTTCCATTTGGGGGGTGGGGCAAAGTCAAAATCAATGGACGACTGATGGACCCGCCTTCAAAGTTTTACCATTACAGTCAAGGCAAGCTCCCACAGTTATATTTGATGGGTTTAATATCTATAAGGTTAGTTTAAACCATACTGCAGACTTGTAGCTATATATACTCCATAACAGTAAATTTTAGTTGACTCTGACCACACTATTTCATGGGATGTCTGCAAGACTGCATCAGTCTCTTTCATAACCTGCTGCTGGTATTACCGGAAGGAGGCAACAGGTTGACTTTGATCACACTATGTCAAAGCTCAGAGGATGTTGGTAAGACCATGTCGGTTTCTTTGATGACCTGAGTAAGCATTGTCATGTCCAATATCCAAGAATCTCCTATCTAATTTTAAGTACTGTTTAGGACCAACTTTCATTTCACGTGCGACATACATACATAGTCAATGAAAAGGCATGGCCAGGTTATGTGTGCAAATTTGAATAAGCACAAGTTTCTTAAACACCGGTATTAGTGTGACCAGTGGTGTAGGAAGGAGTTGCAAAGTGGGTTTGCTTGGTTGGACATTCAGATTTTACAATGAGAGATTAAAAGTTTAAGGCAGCTCAATCTAGACTAGGCAAAGGCAGGGAGGTCTCGGAGCATGCCCCCCAGAAAATTAATATAATAATATAATTTACAGTTGCTATACAAGTTAAATACGTAAAAGTGGGAGTGCTACTGCACCCCCAGTTTCGATGCCTCTGAGCGTGACATTCCATATGTACCAATATGACAATGCATTTTCACAATTTTCTAAGAGCATGAGTAATACACAAACATTAATTACCATAAGCACAAGTTGTCAAAGATGTGATATCCAAGCCATGAAGGTTTGAGTTTGCACAAGTGCTACTTTGAATAAGAGCAAAATAAACTGTTCTACACAATATATGCAAGACTGGCTAATACTATATTTGTTACAAATGCAAACGTATTTTTGCACTTGTGAGATTCTACATGACCAAGAATTATCAAAACACGTAAAAACTTGCATAAAACTGACTATTCACTAATCAGAACACCCCAGTTGTTAAATTACGTGGCTTTCTGTTGGCTTTGCTACCTGATGAACTTTTTATTATTAAATTTCCCCTCATATTTTTATTGTCCAAGCAGAGACATAGGCATAGCTAAGTTTCCAATGGCCTTTTATTTTTTCCAGATCTTTACTTATAAAAGGGAGAATTACATTGTTCAAGCAAAAATAGTTAGCAAAAAAAAAAAGCCATTGTTAAATATCTGTGTGCATTTTAAACATTTACTAAGCTTAGAACACGCTCCATTTAATCCATTGCAAAACTTTTTCAATCTTGGCAAAATCATCTTACAATTTATAGCAAAATTTAGTGTTTCCGATTTGACAAATTTCAAAGGCATTAAAGAAGCAGTCACTTTGTTTGTTAGTTGTTAAGTGTACAGCTACACAATGGGCTATCTGTGATGTGCCTATCACGGGTATCCAAACCCAGTTTTCAGCATTATAAGCCAACTGAATTATATGGGCTAGCCTAAAGCTACACAAGTTCAAGCTTAAATGGCACAAGAGCTACAAATGAACACTTCTCTAGTATTATGGTTAACGTGAAAATAAATATTATTAAAAGTTGTAAAACTGAAAGCTATTTTCAGTTTATAAATTTACACAGCAATACGAGTATTTTGAAATAACTTTTAAGTAATTATAAAAAGATAAAAATAAAATTCATAAAAAAAACTAATTGCATATCTTGTTTTATAATGTGTGTGTGTGTAGTAATATCAAGTTGAACCACCTTTTCTGCACAAAATGACTTAGTCAGGTTGAAATTTGATTATTGTTCTGACCAAGCATGATGACTGAAATTACTTTTATTTGTTTGTAGTTAAGCACAAAGCTACTCAAATCTATTTGTTCTGTGCTCACCACAGATATCAAAACCAATTTTTAACATTATAAGCCTCCAGATTTACCACTAAACCACTGGGAAGCCTGAAATAAGTGTTACTCTAAACATTCATTACTTTGCCTAGATTGTCAACTAGCAAAAACTGCCAGTGTTCCTTTTTAGCTACTAGCTGGCTGAACAGTAGAACCAACTGACTTTATGCAATCTGGCCACTGTTAATTTGAAGCCCCAACCTTGCTCACTATTGAAAGAATATCAATGACCAGAATCAGGTGGGCATGACAAAAGGGCAGCATCATTCCAATAACCTAGTTTTTGAGGTTATCGTCATTGCCTTATCCACTGATGACAGTTGAGATTCCTCATAAATAACCTAAACATTTCTTCCAATTAACAATCTTCAGGAAACTTGATTCCAATTTCTATTTTATGTCAACTTCTTCATGAACTAAGCTCACTATCTTTCTCTCTCTCTGATGGAGTCCTTAAATGACACTCTTGTATTACTATGAACTAAACAGTGTCACTAATTCCACTAGTGTCTAGTATTTACTCTTGACAAGAAGTGAACTCAAAACGCATGGAAATATTAACTTGTTCTACACATAACTTGATTAGCCAGGTATTATTATCACAAAAAAAGAGACAATATATATTAAACACATGAAGAGAATGAGTGAAATCAGTGTTACCTAAAACTTTTAATGAATTCATATACAACATTTCAATTTCAGTATATGCACCTTAAACTAGAACAGCAAGCAAGCTAGGTGTGGGTAATATTGGCGAGATCTAAAACTAAAGGAATATCACACAGCTGCCAAGAACTATTTTACATAAACATGACTGAAGGCTTTAACATGACATATTATATACTGGACAGTCACAGCATTAGCACTACACCTGTACAAAATCAAACAATTAAAACATTGACAAATTTGGCTTGTAACTTTACAAACAGGCTTACCTCATGAACTGTTAATTTGACTAATCAACAAAAGCAAACCGTGCATATATACCATAGGGTTTTATATAACAGCAAATGAGACATTAAGCATTTCTTTACAATGGGCCAAAATGTACATGTATTTTCATGAAATTAAGCATCAGGGTTAGAAAAAATGTTAGTTACAAAATGCATTCTTACTTTTGCTCATAGTACTCCTCCAACTTGGAATAATCACTACCAAATCCATGCTTCTTCATGAAATCAGTTATATTGGGATTGCTTTTCCTGAAAGTTATTCAAGTTTTCATTAGTCATCACATATGTGCACAACAACAGTACAACCACACGGTGCACAGTAAGTATTTATTGACTGCATACAACCTTTTTCTCATCTGGATCAATGAATCTAATCAAGTGGCTTAAAAGTAAATCCTAAAAGGAAAACATGCTTATTATTTGGAAAAAAATCAATTTCGTCATATAAAGATCTGAGTTTGATACTTCAGAAAGATTTCTCGAATCTTAATGATAAATTACAAATATCTACATCTTACCAACAACTGAAATCAACCTCATCTCCACCTAAGTGAACATAGTTGTCAGGAAATACTTTAGTTATTTCACCAAAAAATTCAGCCAAGAAGTCATAAGAACTCTGCAAAATAGGGTTAATGGGTCCAAAATTTCCATTAGGCTTTCCTCCACTATAGCATGGTGTTAAGAGGTCAGGTTGTCCTTTTCCCCAAGACTGAGTATGTCCTGTTAGTAAAGGAAAAAAAGTAAAGAAACAAAATCAATACATGTTATAATTGTGTAAATTTTATCTTATTTTCACTTCTGTATTCATAACAGTTTAAACTATTTTACGAGTTTCTGTACATCTATTAACTATTGCTTTTAAACATGTTTACAAACATATTGTTGGTATCCCTGTGAATATTCTACTGATTTTTTTAATATATATATATACCTTCTTTTTTAACCTTTAAAACATTTAAGTTATTTTAATTTAACTTACTGATACACAATAATTTAATGAATATAATAAAAAGAATGTTAATAAATGGAAATTGAAAATATCACAATCTATAATAGTTACAAATGTATTACTTTGAAACAAAAGAAATATTTTTGATAAATGTCAGTATTTTTCTATCAAAATGTATGAACTTCCTTTAACTAACAGTAATGTTCCTTCATCTTCATGTAAACACTAGCCAAGTACCCAGTGTTGCTTGGATGAAAATGGCTTTAACTGATTTAGTTCTTTATTTACATGCTAATTTATTTGTCTACTGTAAATCTTAGAAGTTATGACATTGATATATGTGAATGTGTGTCTCTCTCTCTCTGTGGGTTTGTTCCTTATGCATATTTAAAGTTACAAACTCAGAGTACAGATACAACTTTGTGTTGGAAGTAACATGGGCTATGTAGTTGTGGCCTCAGAAGCCATTTTGAGGCTGCACATTGAAGCCAAAGTGACCAATATAGCAATTTTTTGGCAAACAGGATGACCAATTGGATTCAAATTGAAAAGGCTGATTTTTTTTAATAATGAGTGATCAAGAGAGCTTTTATAAATGAAAATAATATCTTCTTTGCTTCTGACAGCAAGACAAAAAAATTTGTACAAAGGTTATACAAATTTGGTAAAATCTGTAATAAACTGAAATATTTGGTATCTAATGTAGGTTTTTTTAATTATAAGACTATAAATACAACAGTCTACAAGAGCATGATTTACTGATTTTTAAAAAGAAAACCTAATATAAGATATTATAAAATGTTATTCAAATTTAAAAAGAATATCAGAAAATCTGTAATAGTAATTTTTTAAATATAAGTTACTTCCAAATTGTCTTCACCCTGATGAAAGTCTTCCTCAAAAGCATGTTCAGGGGGAAAGGGAGAAGAAACCAACAGCCGAACAAGTGTCCAATTCCCTTTAATTAAAGTTTGAAGTTCCTCGGCAGATACTGTCAACCTGACGCATTGGGGACTAGTGACATTACTATCTTCAATAATGGCGGGAACTTCATCATCCACCAAAGTAAAATTCGAAATCATGTTTCAAAGTATAATTCAACTTATATAAGAAACTTTCAAAAACAAAATTAAGATTTTGAAAGCAAAAACGAAAGTCAAAATGTTAAGTTTAAAACTGGTGAAAGACTGATAAGCAATCATAGACGAAATAGCAGGAGTCACAAGGAGAGTAAATTAAACACACATCAATACAAACTAATGCCAATAAAGAAAGCAAGGATTGTGCTAGAATAATAGAGGGAGCTACCTGCACTAGTATAGATGGCACAATATGATTGGTGGAGGGTAGTCATGATCAGCATATGTTCTTAAATGGCATGAAAATGAAGGGGTATAAAAGATTGGTATGCTGTTAGTGATAAAGTTTTTAGGAATGCTTAGAGGGCAAACCAAGGTCAAGATAGCTTTAAGTAAGAAAAAGTTTTAGAAGTACACTGAACATAACTAAAATTTTATATCATAAATAAAATATATGGTACATGTCACAAACATTTGAAACTTTAAGGTAATTTAAATTAAATTACAATTTTATAACCTTATTGCCAATAATCTATTCCAAACACACTTTTTCAGTAATGATAAGAGCTGAAATTTTATAACTACTGCTCGGTATTTGTAGGACACTTGTGTTCAGTACTGGTTGATGAAGATGAAAATGTTTGATACCTTCCTGCCAGTTTATCTCATTTCTTACACTTCTGTTTAATATTTATGGTAAAAGAAAAGAATATTCTATAATTTCATTGCTCAAGTAATAATTGCATACAGAACTTTTGTCCAGTGTTAGTCGAAAACAATCAGGATATTTGAATAAGTTGTATGATGAATTAATTAAGAAAGAAACAAATATTAATACATTTCAGTAACATATTTGTTTTTGATAAATTCAGAATGATTATTGCTATAAACAGAATATATATTTTTTGAAAATTATTTCTTCGTTATCACCATTTCAGTAGCATACTAGTTTAGTTCAAATATTAAAGCATCATTAATGCTAAAAAAAAGTATAGGTTTTCACAACAACTTTTTTTTGTTTTGTACTTCATAACCTTTAGTGTTCTACATGGAGATTAGTATCCATCAGCCAAAGAACACTTATCTTTCCAACATGGAAATGTTCTTCTACACACATTTCTCATTAATTACTGTCTTTTATTTAAGCTTACATGTATTATAAGTAAATGAAATGTTTAAAGTTTTTCCCTTCAAAACAATAAAAAAACAACAGAATTCTTAGCTTACAGGTAATCTATAGGTTGATTATAAATTAACCTTACAAAATATATAAACACCTGTAAGATTACCAAGATTCAAGTTACAAATAATTTACCTGGTGTGTCAAACTCAGCCATTACTCTGATTCCTCGAACTCTTGCATAATTGATAATATCAGCTACTTCTTCCTGGGAATATGTGTGTGTTTTGGGGATGAATGCTCCCTATTGAAAAATAAAATAAAGTGTATATACTCTACCAATAAAACTTTTCTTTAAAAATTATATATAAGATTTTGGTGCTTCAACAAGTATATCATTTAATTCACTTTTTCATAGTTTCTATTTTAGTTGGTAGCTTATTAAACAATGTGCTAAAGCCAAATTACATTCACATTTTTACACCTTCAATTTATTTTAACATGTTCTCACATACTTTCTATTTTATGAGTATGACTTTGTTAATGAAAAGAACTGACAGATTTGGAAAACAAAAAGATGAATTTAATATCGTTATAATAATACCATACTTTAGTACAGTAGAATTGATATTAAAACATACAATAAAATTTGGAAGATGTAATTAAGCAGGAACTCCATTATGCAGAACACACAGCTATACTAGAAGTTAATTATCATTACAGCAGTAAACCATGACAGTCCTTTCCTACTTATAACTCCCTAAATTCAAGTTAAAGGTGATGAATGTTCTCTTGAACCATATGTTGTTACAACTGTCCAAGTCAGGACACAATGTGTTTAAAACATTATCATATATTATAATAAGTGTATAATAAAAATTAAGCTTTAGAATTAAGTGTAATGAAAGTATGCTAGCTTTTCCTTACTAAAAAAAAAATACTGTTTTCATTAGTGAATTTTAAATACCAGCCCTTTAATTCAACCCGATTTAATTCCCGATTGCTCAGATAAAATAGGCTAACTTGACTGTTTTACATTTAAAAAAATCACTAATACAGTGTAAGCGATGATTCATTTTACTGTATGTTATTTATTTTATGCTAATTTTTTTACATGTATAAACATACACGAAGAAATAAATCACAATCTTTTACACGTACAAAGATACATAAAGAAATAAATCACAAAATCTTTTACACGTACAAAGATACATAAAGAAATAAATCACAAAATCTTTTACACGTACAAAGATACATAAAGAAATAAATCACAAAATCTTTTACACGTACAAAGATACATAAAGAAATAAATCACAAAATCTTTTACACGTACAAAGATACATAAAGAAATAAATCACAAAATCTTTTACACGTACAAAGATACATAAAGAAATAAATCACAAAATCTTTTACACATACAAAGATACATAAAGAAATAAATCACAGAATTTTTAACATGTGCAAATAAACACAAAGAAATAAGTCACAGATAAAAATATCCTTACCATTTCACTGAGTTTAGGAAACTTCAAGCTTTCATAAGGAAAAGATTGATCATCTACTATATGCCAGTGGAAAACATTCAGTTTGCTATATGCCATTGCATCCTGTTGAAAATTACATATAGATTAGGTGTCTATTAATCTCAGTCCATGTAAGTAAAACTGATTTAGAGCTATTAAAATGAAAAGCTACAATACATGGGTGCTTACACTCATTTCTCTAAAATGTACACTTCAATTATATTGTTGTAGCATATGTATTACCAGAAATTTGTATTGTTGTTTAGCCAGAAGGGAGTTTAACATAATGTGATGAGTGTGGTCTTAATGTGCAAAACCTTCATGAAAGTTTAAAAAACAGTTTGAGTTAAATATAAAAGTGAGTTAAGCCAGATTGCATAATTGAGTTTGTTAATAAATCAATAAGTAACCAGTGGATGAATTAGTTTGTCTGTTACTGTTAGCCAGCAAAGTAGTTCAGTTTTCTAAACACTGTGTTCATGAAGAAACAGAGAAACAAATTTAGCAAGTGGTTATAATTATTAGTTTTTTATTGCTACTTCTTTAAAAATTGAAAGGGAAATGCCATTTCTCATTCATTTAATAAATGTAATTTATAACCTTAGATATCTTAGATTTTACTATACTGTTCATATGTGATGATTATGTGGGCTGAATTGCTAACTTCAAAGAAAAAGGTTTATTTGTAACTCCCATTGGACCATTAGTAGTAACCTGGTTAGTTATTATAATTCCTTTTTAATAGTAGTAACTACTTTCCTACAGCAGGATGCAGACTGTGAATGTCTGTTTGAGATGTAGAATACTATAGGTTTTAGCACCCATGTCTATGTATAGGCTAGCCTACTAAGCTTTAGGCTTCAGCCATATAGCAGTATTTGCCTAGGGGTGGAAGATGGTGAGTGGGGGGGGGATGAATTAAAAATATATTTTGGTATCTAAGAATTGTGTAGATTGGTGCTTATCATTTTTTTATTTCATTCTCCATTATTCCAATACTCTGGTGTAATATGATGTTGCAAGTATATTCCAAGTTGGTGCTGGAAGAATTACATCTTGAAAGTCTGTCTGAATAGTGTTTTAAGTTTCCACTACATTAGTACAATCACAAGTGAGAAACTATAGCAATATGCACATGCAGCCATGTCAGCAATATGTTACAATATGGTGCTATAGAGAATGGTATGAAGTACATGTTGATGAATTGTTAACAATCACTTATCACAAGCGTATCACATTATAATGGCACAGTCATGTCCTTGTAGCGTCTTCAAGTATGTTAGTGCAATTAGAACTATGGAAGTTTTGATATTTCTGTAGTGTGTTCTACATCGATACAAACTTATTAAAGGACTTACATAACTTTCAATTTCTTTTTAGTTTTCTTATTCAATATGAATAATGTGTCAAAATAATTGGGCTCATTCTTCTTAATATTATATATCGCAGTAGTATTTAGTAAGTAGATTGAATAATATAGGTGCTGGGCTAAGGATACTTCTAGTGTAAGTGTCCGTGACTTGTTGCCAATAAATAAAAAAATAAACATACAGTACGCACTCCACTTGTTTTAAAAATAATATACAGGGTGGGCCAAAAGTAGGGTTACAGTTACTCTATTATTTGTTTCTCCTTCACAATCACGTTTTAAATATGCATGTAAATCATAGAAAATAATGCTGAAACCTTATTTTGTACTACTTACTCATGTTTTAAAAACGTTATACATTTTATAAATTTCCTGATATGACAAAATTTAGGCCTCGTGGGATCGATTACATGTCAAGGAAACGCTTGGCTCAAAAATGACTGTTGCTTCAACAGTAAAATATGATGTAATTAGAATGATTCAGTTATTATCTCAACATAAATCAGACTGCATACTTTGTATCATAGCTTAAACAATTGGTGAGTATTTATAAAATCTGTAATATTATAGGAAGTTAAAGTTTAGTTGAAATTAACAACACAGTCACCAGGAACTACTTACATTTGGAGTCAAAAACTAAAGGGAATTTAGCGCCATCTTGTGTATTCCAGTTTCGTATGCAAAATTAATTGGAATGGTGTTTGAATAAAACAATATATTAAACTCGTTTTCGGTCGGCGAGTGTCATTGATGTATTTATTTCTTGTCAAGAGGGAGCGGGGAAGGAGGGTAGAGGTTTGTTTGTTTGAAGTGAAGCACAAAGCAGCTATTTTGCTCTGCCTACCACGGGTATCGAAACCAGGATTCTAGTGTTGTAAGTCCACTGGGGGGAATTGCGTAGAGGAAGAATAATATTTTAAAATCAAATTAAAGCAAGCTTTAAAAATAACATGTCTTTTATTAATATTACAAATCATTACTCAGAAATAAAGACCCTTAATTTCGTCCAGGTTGGATTCCAATAAAGTGGATACCATCCACGTAACAATACCATAATGGAACAATAACTTACTGATTCAAATATTTGAAACAATTAATTTGACGAATTTCTTCTTTAATAAGGTCTTGCATAGCCTGGTTGTTAGGGCTCTCGACTCGCAAACTGCAGGTCTCGGGTTCGACTCTCATCACCGAACATGCTTGCCCTTTCAGCTGTGGGGGTATTGTAGTAATACGATCCAGCCCACTATTCGTTGGGAAAGTAATATCCCAAGAGTTGGTGGCGGGTAGTGTTGATTAGCTGTGTTCCCTCTAGTGTATCACTGCTAAATTAGGGACGGCTAGCGCAGATAGCCTTCGAGTAGCTTTAAGCGAAATTCACCAAAAAAAACAACACACAACAACAACACACCAGGTTGTATATTACACCTGTCTGTTCCAAACGAAGATTTGTACAGTAAAATATCAGTAGGAATACTGATTCCACCAATCTTTCTTCCCATATAATAATAATTTGATATCAAAGGATTCTTCTTTCTGTCCCGAATTAAAGTACTTATTGTGTCTTCTGGTCCTTATCAAGCTTCACTGTAAACAGAGATGTGTGATAGAGGACACGTTGTACGTTTATCAGCCACTGCACGCGTAGTTGGTTACTGCTGTACACGGAGAAAGGTTTCACATTATCCAACAAATATACAGGGTGGGCCAAAAGTAGGGTTACAGATAACACTTAAACATTTTTCCTTTATTAGAAATTTGTCCACTAACACAAGTTGCTGTAACATAACTTGAAATATTAGATTGTTCACTAACACAAGCTGTTGTAACATAACTTGAAATATAAGATTGTTCACTAACACAAGTTCTTGTAACATCATTTGAAATATAAGATTGTCCACTAACACAAGTTGCTGTAACATAACTTGAAATATTAGATTGTTCACTAACACAAGCTGTTGTAACATAACTTGAAATATAAGATTGTTCACTAACACAAGTTCTTGTAACATCACTTGAAATATTAGATTGTTCACTAACACAAGTTCTTGTAACATAACTTGAAATGTAAGATTGTTCACTAACACAAGTTGTTGTAACATAACTTGAAATATAAGATTGTTCACTAACACAAGTTGTTGTAACATAACTTGAAATATAAGATTGTTCACTAACACAAGTTGTTGTAACATAACTTGAAATATTAGATTGTTCACTGACACAAGTTCTTGTAACATGACTTGAAATACTAGATTGTCCACTAACACAAGTTGTTGTAACATAACTTGAAATGTAAGATTGTTCACTAACACAAGTTGTTTTAACATAACTTGAAATATAAGATTGTTCACTAACACAAGTTGTTGTAACATAACTTGTTCTGAAACATGTTATATTTTATTTTACGTTTATTTTCACATTTATCTCTGATTAAATCACTTAAAATATTTTCCCCATAAACAAAGTGTTTGCAATCTTATATTTCAAGTATGTTACAAGAACTTGTGTTAGTGAACAATCTTATATTTCAAGTTATGTTACAACAGCTTGTGTTAGTGAACAATCTTATATTTTAAGTTATGTTACAACAACTTGTGTTAGTGAACAATCTTATATTTCAAGTTATGTTACAACAGCTTGTGTTAGTGAACAATCTTATATTTTAAGTTATGTTACAACAACTTGTGTTAGTGAACAATCTTATATTTCAAGTTATGTTACAACAGCTTGTGTTAGTGAACAATCTAATATTTCAAGTTATGTTACAAGAACTTGTGTTAGTGAACAATCTTATATTTCAAGTTATGTTACAACAGCTTGTGTTAGTGGACAATCTTATATTTCAAGTCATGTTACAACAATTTGTGTTAGTGAACAATCTTATATTTCAAGTTATGTTAC
>NW_013667339.1:71885-82369 GCF_000517525.1 Limulus polyphemus | reverse complement strand
ATTTAAATGTATGTACAGCAAATTGGTTGCACTATAGAGATCATAAGCATATCATAAACACTATATATAGTTCTCTTCTTCTTCTCAAAGGTCCATTTAGGCCTATTCAATTGCTTTAGAATTTCAGTTAACAAACCAACCTACCTTTCTCTATGTCTATCACACTAGTATTTCATGTATAATTCACTTACAATCATAGCACGAGTTACCACAGTTGTATACTGCTCTCTTCCAATAATCATCTGGTCCTCGTACTTCAGATATCATCTGTAACTTTTGTCAAAGTGAACTCAGGCTAGTTCAATTACTTTAAAACTCCCTTGATGGAATAAACTATACTTCTTATCTCTTTTAAAGCTGTTAGTTTTCCTCTAACATATTAATCATTAGGCTTATATTAACCATTAGACTTTTTACTCCTATGGCAGTTAACTTTACGTCTAACTTGCCTTGACCGAACTTCTACTTCCCATGACTTTACTTTCTCGTCTGCTCTGTTTGTCGCTCATCTCACTCTATTTATATATTTCTCACTTAATTGTCTGCTCACCTTCTAAAAATCACTATATCCTTGACATCAATAAATTTCATATGACATTGGATAGCTTCAACGTCACTGAATTATAAACACAACTTCCAATAATCATCTGCTTTTAACTCTTTTATTATAAAAAATAAAATAAACACTCATGAAATATTAAATCATAAAATAATTAATTAATAATGTTTACACTAAACAGTCTTTTATATCATGACATAATGTATTGCACAAATAAAAGTGAAATGATGGATGATTTGAAATATTTGATAAATTAAACTTCTCACAACACAAGGATCCTTATTTCTAACAATATTATATGCTCAATCTTAACCTCTGGTAGAGAACAGATTGAAATACATTCACCCACCCAAAGGAAAGCCACAACAGTAAAATAAATAACTAACAGCAGTTGTTAAAGTATTATATGCTAATATTTTCTGTTTATCTTCTAAAGTTTGACATGTGGTAACAGATGGATCAGATATTTCAGAAATTTTACAAAAAATGGACAGTTAATTACAAACTATGGCAAAATATGACTACAGTACACTATATTTCAATGCTTCTATAAATTAATTACATAAAAACCTTTTTCAAAGAAGGATTAACTTGTAACACAAAGTGATATGTTATATGCATTATGAGCACTCAGTATGAAATGTTATATACAAAACAAATTTCAACTGTACGTATATTAGATGTTATTGACAACAAGAATAATCATGTAAGTACAAATTAATGCAATCTTTTGAAGAAAATCCCCTGACTATTAAACATATGTTAATGTTATTTAGTTCTTAAGTGGTAAATATGACATATCGCCTTGATATTTCTACTTGTATATAAAGTATGTTAGAGTTCAATACAGTACTTGCCAAGTTTTGTTTCAGTACTGATACAGGAACAAAGTGGCGAGATGTGTCCAGAAGCAAACCACGATGAGAAAACCTTGGTGAATCTAATATCATGGTGGAATTTACTCCAAACTACATATAGAGAAAAATTGAAGTTAGAATTGTCTACTGGAATATACTTGCCTAAAACATTTACTTTACACTCACTGGCCAAAACATTAGAGCCCCCTACCAATAGAATATACCAGCCCTCACTTTGTGTTTTTACAAAGTAAGTATTTGCTTGTTAGATAGAGAATACTACTAGGAATCTATAAATACAAACTGTATATTGTAAAAGCATCAGTAGTTGCTATAATAGGAAAGACAACAGATTTTTCAAGTTAGAGTAATGTGTTATTGTTGGGCTCATTTCTTAGGTGCCTTAATTGTGAAAATGGTCAAGCTGACTGCAAAATCAAAGGCTACTATATCTCAAGTCTACACTGCATGGTCAGCAGATCAAAAACCTACGTCTCATAAGAGACAAAGTGGTCATAAAAGAACTATCAAACAGGGATAGGAGACAAATATTGAGGACTGCTGGGAATAACAGACATTAAACTGTGTATGGACTGATGAATAGCTTTAATAATTGTCCATGAACATCCATTTTAACTAAAATAATACATAGGGAGCTGCAAGAAGTTAACTTTGATAAATGTGCCCCCTCATGTAAACTACTCTCTCTCTCTCTCCCAAGAACTGAAAGAAGTGGCCCTAGATCATTGGGATTAGACCATTGTCCAGTGGAAGTGTGCAATGTGGTTGGATGAATTAGCTTTATTTTGTTCTGCAATGATAGTAGGGCAAGAATCCAATAAAGTCACAGACTCATCATGCATTGTCTCGACTGTACAAGGTTCTATAGGCAGTCTAATGTTGTGGGGCTCATTTACATGGCATGGGCTTGGTTCCTGGTTCCTCTGAATGGCCATATATCTGTTTGTGAAAATTTGAACACCTTGGCCATGCATGTGCACCTAGTAATGCACAACTTTTGCCCAGATGGAGACAATTACTTCCATGATGATAAAGTTATCAACCAGAGAACTAAAATTAGTTGTGATGGGTTCACTGAACATGATACAGACTTCCAACAACTATTCTGGTTTGCATATTCTACCATGATCTTAAGACCAATGAAAATATATGGGAACATTTTAGAATGAGCTTAGTTGAGACATAGTCAGTCCACTACTATCAACTCTACCTGTGTTGAACACAATATTTAGAAATGGTCAAAGATTGAAGCAGATATATTCAAATCACTAATGGAGTCAATGATACATTATATTCAGGCTGTAATCAAGGCAAATGGTGGCCTGACTCATTAATAGGTTGGGGTTTCTATTTCGATGAGTGAGTGAACATTGAAGAAATAACAATATATTATTTTTCTACTATATTAATAGAAAGAAAGTAGAAAAAATTGTAAGAATATATAAAATTGAGTACTTAATTTGATCTATCATATTTGGAAAACATGTGGGCATAAACAAGTAGATGAATTACAATCAACAAAGTCTGAAAGTCCACTTAAACAACACACAATTTTAATACATACCTCTGATTTAGGTTAAACACGAATTATTTGATGTACTGATTACGTATCTGTTTTGTCTATGTACCAAAATTTTACTTAATCAAGTAGTACAAAATGTTTGTATGCATTGATTATATATGGACTATATCTCTGAATTACACCCAAGTAATAACACTATCGTAAAATCTTATATATATACTGCAAACCGTGGTGTCTGTCAGAGCATTCGACAGTCTCACATTTATGACAGCCACTTCCTGCACTGTATTTGAAAAGCTGCACAAGCAGGCAAAGCTGAACATTCACTTTTTAAATAACGGAAGAACAGGCATGAATAGTGTTGATGCCAAATTTTACTTTGCAAGCAGAATATTCTACACTAAATTTTTAGGAATTAATCACACTATCATTCACTTTTCAAAATGTGAAGTAACTTAAAGAATATAATTGTAGATTTACCATATGTTATTGTTGAGTTGCTCTTAGCATGACTGAAATGCTCAACAATTACTTTTCACAGTGGGTGGCATAAGTAGCTCAGAGCTTTGGCTCTTAGTGAAACCAAGAATGCAACACAATTAAACGGTTTAAGGTCCATGAAATAATTTAAATTGATAGATTAACTTAAACTTTTCCCCTCATTGGGGATAGATACTTTTGCTTGTTAGAGATAAATAAAAGATAATAAAATAAAGATTAAAGTTCATACTGTTAGACTATTCCTTTTCATATTTCTTTAATGGAAATTTGTAGGATATAAATCAGGGATGAGAACAATAATAAAGGCTATGCTCAAAGGGATCAACATGTCTAGGCCATGTTGGGGCACTAAATATTCACATTATTTACTGATAGGATGATTAGTAAACAATTGACTTTTTACCACTTTAACTCACGTTCCAGTTATCATAAATAGACCAGCTACAAAACAAACTGATCATTTCATGAAATATTTAGACAGATACTAAATACATGTGTTTATAATTGCAATGATGAGACCAGTTATGTACAAATTGGCCACTTCATGAAATACTGAATCAATATTGATGCAAATCAGTTTCCATTAGAATAAATTACTAACCAATCATTTAAAAACTGAGTCTTTTAAGATGCAGGTATGGATACTTTGTTTCATTTTCCTGAGAAAACATTGTAGAAAAAAATGGGTTGACTGATTTCTTGTACGTCTTAAATTCCCTGATCCCATAATTTTGCTCTCCTGGGTACAACAAAACTATAAGACTGAAAATAATTTTGTAATCTGCGGCATACAGTTTGTTTTTAATATGTTTTCATTTGTAAAGCCCTTACTTACTGAAATCAATTTAGAGAATTTTGTCGTATACTTTATACCTCCAAATTTCATCAGATCATGTCTAACTCTATTTTAGGCTCCATTTAAACAAGTTCACACATAAAAATAATATTTTATGAAAGAAAAATGTATATTCTATGTAATTCTAAACAAATGGATGAAAATCACACATGCCATTAATGCAAATGACCAAAGATTTAAAGCCTACCTCTAGGCTGCCCTTTTTAAATCATCTACTATTGTACTTTAATGAGTTTATTTTAGCCAACTGAATGGAGCCTCACATACACATCAAAGCAATCACAGATAGGGACCTACCAGTCCTAGTATTTAATTTTTAAACAAGCACACCTCCAATATTTTGTTCCAACCAGCACACCCTCCAACATTTTGTTCCAACTAGTACACCCTCCAACATTTCGTTCCCAGGTTTGAACAAATTGTGTGGTTGGTCAACTTGACAATAGAAGTGGCAAAAATCTGCCAAATGATAGCTGATTCTCATTTCTAATAAATGGATTTATACACAACTTATTCTCCACCATTTTCAATATAAACATTTTCCAAATGTTATACAATGATTACCAAGTGCCTTCTACTGTTCCTTTGCTATTTATATTAAGATAAATATTAAGACAATCTTCTATAAATGTTTACCTTTCCATCACCAAGAGAATATACAATCTGACTAAAAGTCTCGAGGCCACGCAATGCGCCCCACACTGTGGAACTGACCAAATTGGCTTTACCAGGAAGGTCTGGGCTATCAATTTTTAACAAATCTGTAAAATAAGAAGCATTTCATTTAAGTTACTTTAGATTAAGCTTCCACATCAACATTCTAAAGAAAGACATTCCATTAAATTCTACTTAAAAAATTCAGTGATCTTCCCATTGAACACAAATTTTAATGATACAAAATTGTGGAAAATTTTCTTGTATGTTCCACTTTTGAGAAAAAGAAAATTTTAAAAACACTTACCAAATGCTTTAAACCTTTTCATATTGATATAATACATCATTCTAGATTTCACAAATTATAGTGAGATATGAAATTCTTAAAAGGTCTACTTCCTTTTAAAATTCTGCTAAGATCTTGTCTATGCACATGATTTTTTAATCTCCTAATGGTTTCCACTGCCTCCTATTCCAGAATTGACAATCCATTGCTAACTGGTTCTACTACTTCCTCTCATGAATCACTCTAAAAAAATAAATTAAATAATGTTGTGACACATCCTTCTTGTATGCCTCTCTTAAGCACAAATAAACTGTTAGTTCTCCATCACTTTGAACTGCTGCTTCCTGACTCCAGTACGTTTCTCAGGATTCAAATATATATATTTGATCTACCCTAATCTGCTGCAGGATCTCCACTTATTAGCTTCTCATGATTATTCCTGTAAAAAGCTTTATCCAAGTCTACGAATCATACATAAAGATTTCTTTGCACTTCTCTGGCACTCACCTAATATGATAGGGTCAAACATGCCCTCTCACATCCAAACCTCCTCTAAGATCATTTAAATCATTTGACAGCTCATTCTTATTTTATGTTTAATTCTATTCAGGATTATTAGCAACACCCTTAAGGCATCTTTAATCAAGCTGACAGTATAGGATTAGCCACACTCCATAGCTTCTTGGGGGTCAGCACTAGAACACTTTTTTGAGACTTTGGCATTCTCCCTCTGTATAAGTTAAGTCTCAAATTATAGTCAAATATTAAATCCTTAAAATGTTTGCTTCCTTTTAAACTTCTTCTAGCATTTTGTACATACCATATGCTTTTTAATGTCTTAATATTTGGTATGTCTCCTATTCCAGAATTGGTTAACCATTGTTAATTGGTTCTACTACTTCCTCTTCCCTTGTATCATTTTACAATTCTCCTGCATACTATGCCCACCTCTCTTTAACATCATCCATTTTGGAACGTATCAGACCATCATTACTTTTGATGGCTGTATTGGAAGATAGTTTAGGTTTACTATTTAACTTTTAAAAATTCTTCTTTTCATTTCATGCACGTTAAATTCTCACATTCCCCAATTTCTGTACATTTCTTGTTGAGATACTCATTTTTTGCTCACCTACAGAAACATCTGATTTCTTTATCTACTTCCCCATATTTTTTCCTCTCTTCACAGTTGTCTTGTTTCGAACAATTCATCTGGGTTTTGTTTTTACTCCTTATTATCTTCTGCTTTGTGTAACACCTCTTTGAACTTAATCCACTGATCCTCAGCATCCTTTGTTTGAAAGTTCTTCTTTTATCAATATTTGAAATCAGTTTTTAGTCTGTATCAGAAAGACTTTGGTTATTTTTATTTTTCTAAATTGCTCTAAGTGTCATTTTGCCCTGTGTGAAGTCTTTTTGTCATGCTTCTTCAGTTTTAGTCATATTTGTCTGATCACTGGGTTATTTCACTATCACCTGTAGACTTATAAACTTGTGTAATGGCTAAACTAAAGGGTTTTGTTGAAACGTGACATGTTTAGCATTTATATCTTTGATTCATGGCTAATTTTCAACCATTTAATAGTGCAATGCTGCCATACATAGACTTACGGCTTGCAGAATATGTCACAACCTTATCTAAAGAAGGATATTCATGTAGAGAGATTATTAAAATGGTGTAGAGCCAAGGGTTATAACAGTTCAAATACAGGACCCCTCACAACGTTTTCTATTAAAAAGTGAAAAAACTCACACAGCAGAGTTTAGAACAGTAGTTGGCTCCATAAAAATACCCAAACCTCAAGCCAATCCTGAAGAATACCCTTATATATAAAAAAGGATATATAGTCATGACTCCAAAAAGCTACTCCAATGAAGCTGGGGATAACTCCTGATCCATTAAAAAGCATTTGAAGTTGACAAAAACTCACAAGCTTCAAGTCACACCATAAACTCAACAGATATTTTAATGATAAAAATGGCTGAAGAAACTGGAATTACAGTACTTCAATTTGACCATATGTTAAATTCTTCAGTATGTCTTCAATAATCTTTTGTGCATTTAGTTTACTTAAATGTGGTCTTGGAATCTGAAGTCCATGTACAATGGAGAATCTAAGGAAAAATCTGTCAAGATGCGAGACCTAATATTGTTCCGTGCAGAAGCTTGTTGAAAACTGTAGCAATAGCAACAGTGCACAATAATTGCCATGAGCTTGGTCATAATCAAAGATGCAGGAAGAGGTTCCAAGAACAGCATAAATACTGAATATCATTCTTACAAAATGCAATAGAATAGTATCTTAATTAAAATCACAAAAATCCAATTAAAAACTTATTTGTATATTGTACACTTTGTAACTATAACAAAGCATACTATAATTCCACTTACACTGTTCATCCATATTTAGGTAAGGCCATTTTTCACATTTCCCTAACACAGTGACAGAAATGTTGTAGAGCATCCCATTTGCTTTAATCATTTTATTTTTTTCACTATTTTTCTTTGAATTAGAAAGTGAATTCCTTGGGGAATCTATTGGCAAGCATTTTTCTAAAAATGTCAGCTTCATATACCTCTGAACTGTTTGATTCATAATATCACAATTTTTTATGTTCACTAACATCTTAAAGTTTGTAGGATCAATAGTCATTACGGTTCCAAACTCTGAAGTACTCTTTGGCATAGGCCATGGTGTTCCTGGACTCCCAGCAACAACCTGGGAAGCATAGTTTGTATCAGTTAAAGTAATCAAGATCATTCCATATAAAGAATTATCAACAGCTAAACCTACTTTTATCATAACAGGTAAGTCTCATCAGTTACAAAAGATGGGAAAACTTTTTGACAATATAACACAGATTGGCAAACAAGTCTCTATAGCTTTGGATTAATTTTAATATTAACATTCACTTCTACTAGAAAATGTTTTACATCATTTACAGCCTAGTGGAAGTTCAGTAAAATTAAAGATACAAGATATAAACATTGTAATTGATCTAATATCAAAAGAAAATTATGATTAGGTAATTTCACACTACAGAGGTTAAAGAACTTGTGAAACTTATCATGGGACACTGATGTCAGTAAATAATGCTCCTGATCAATTACTCTGTCTATCTGAATACAATTCCATATTACAATTTGAGTTACATATAAGTTAATGTTACAGTACTACATAATAGATGAGGGCTCAAAACACAAGTTTGCTTTAGTATCTATATCAGTGAAACAGTAACAAGAGTATAATAAAATATACAGCATTTTACACTAAGTTATTAAAATTGTAGAAAAATAAGAGTTAACCATTCATTTAGACTATGATCCTCCAGCACAAAAGTTGTTTTTTTTGGATAATCATTCCCAGAAATAAAAATTCCTAAACTTAAGCCTTGTATGAAATATCATTATGTATAAAAAATATTTATATTCAAAAGGCAAAAATGTGATGCACACAAAGAATCAACTTTTATTGAGTTATTCTTACATTCTGTGGTTCAGTTACAACTGCAGTGCCGTCAGGAAGGTGGTTGTGGGCTGCCACCACCCACAAAATACTTGTAAGACACAAAAGTGTTGACTTCATATTTTTCTTTTTCCTACAAGAAAAGAAGTTAGTTTTCTATTTATTTTTCACAAGAGGTAATGATTTTTTACTCTACATAAGCTTAAGTTCTGAAAGTGAAAACTTCCTCAAGATGTTCCTGTACAGTATCACAGCTCAGCACATTGAGTACCTTTGATAGGTTGGTTTGTATTCCATCACAGTAATTTTAAATCTCTTTTTAAATACTAAATTATCATAGTTTCCATACACTAATGTTTCTTTATGAAGTAGTTATTAAGTTATTAGCAATAAGATGTGTAATTAAGCCAAGTTATGCTAAATAAAATTAAATCACTTTTTAAACCAAATTTCTTGTAGCTGTCAAAAATAAATTTGAATTTGAACAGTAATATTTCACCAATGTCCAAGTACAAAATCTTTGAGATTTAAAAAATACTAAAAAAAAACTACATTATTGACTGTAAAACTTAAAGAAAGGCACTGTACAAATGAAAAATAAAAACATCAATAACCTAAATAAAAACATTTTTTTCATATCCACATACTTACAAGAAAACATTTAAAATCTACATTACAAGCATATACCACAAAATGTAAAAGTGTAATGTATGAGTAATACCACTTAAGAATAGGTCATGATCTAAGATCCTAACATTTATACCTATTACTGATAATATTCAAGGTACCTTTTCATTATTTTATGAACTATGTATTTCTGTTAAGAGACCAAAATGAAATTCAGTACCCCAAATGGTGTTGGAATATCCTTTAAACATTTTTTTATCCTTGAAAAGTGTGATATTAATCATGTCCACAAGTGAGTTTTGAATTTGGTACCACCATAAAGAAAGGGTGCTCCCCTTCAACCTTTCCAGAATTTGCCAGTTTCATGTAAGTCATGAAATATATATACACGTGCCTTTTTTCTTTCTTTTTGTTGTGTACACAAAAATAGCTCTGGCACTGGAAAACTTGTTTCTCCATGAACCTAGCCCTGGAGGACGTAATTGCAAAACTACTTGAAAGTTTCTCTCTGCTCATGCTAACCGGTTGCCACACTCGCAAATGTGAAGCTAAACTCAATGTGGCAAATCTAAATCACCTTTAATTTACCACAAAAGGGAATAAAAATTCTCTTTTTTTAAGTAATATCGACAACAAAGAAGCCACAACTGAACATCACATCAATGCATGTTCTTGTATTACTTTACAACATAAAAAAGTTCCTGGAGATAAAACTTCTTGTCTTTTATATATATATATATATAAATATATATTACATAGTGTAAATATTGATGGTGTGGTTACTTTGATAACAGATGCCTTAAAGTCATCATTCTTACATTTACAGCTTCAATATACACACTAACATAAGTTTAATACTTTAAATGGTGTGGCTAATGAAATATGTGTGTGGCTAATGCACATTTCATTGCATTAGCCACAGTGGCAAGAGTGAGCAGAGTTTCTACATTGTACTACATTTGAGTTAATAGCTAATATGTGATAAAATGTTAAAATAGTGATCATTAATAATGTATAGAAATTCTACATTTCTCAGTCTAGGTGTTACAATTCCTATACAACTTTTTCTATCTTCATTCTGTTAAATATATATATATATATATGTATATATATATATATATATATATATATACA